>NC_035441.2:4962144-5262144 GCF_002127325.2 Helianthus annuus | reverse complement strand
TGAAAATAAAGTAGTCAAAATCATTATAAACGGAGTATCAACGAAAAGAAACTTCCTTCAGAAAGCAATCCACACTACCGCAACAGCCTTCATCACCCAATCAACCGCTAAGTACAAGCCACAAAGTACAAAGACAAGTTGAAATGAGTTTTTAGGTGCTCTGGTAACGACATTCCTATTTCACGAATGTGACAAAGCTATTAAACTATATAATAAAATCCCATTACAAAGAAATATAAAATATGAAAATCACATAGATAAAAATTATCAAAAACACCAATATTAACATAAAGACCTTTATCAAGAAATGAATTCACGCTATAGTAGCAACCTCCATCGCCCAATCAATCACAATGTACAAGCCTCAAAGTACAAAGGCAAGTTGTAATCGGCTTTTAGGTGCTCTAGTAACGGCATTCTTATTTCTTGAATGTAAGTTGAGACACGTAAAATACCATAAAAACCGTCAAAGCACAAAGCTATTAAACTATATAAAAATAAACTCTTAACAAAGAAATAAAAATTGAAAAATCAAATAGATAAAATCATCAAAAATAGAATATTATATAATAGAATAAACTTCATCACAATTCATGCTACAATAGCAACCTTTGTCACCCAATCAACCGCAAAGCACAAGCCTCAAAGTACAAAGACAAGTTGAAATGAGTTTTTAGGTGCTCTAGTAACAGAACTACTCGCTCTCGAAAGTTCAGTCATGTAAAATATCATAAATAAAAACAAAAATTGTCCAACTGCAAAGCTATTAAACAATATATAAAAAATCTGATTACAAAGAAATAAAAAAAAACATGAAAAACACATGTATAAAATCATCAAAAAAGCAAGTCACGCTACACTAGCAACCTTCGACACCCAATCAACCGCAAAGTACAAAGAAGAGTTAAATGGATTTTTAGGTGCTCTAGTAATAGCATTCCTAGTTCTCAGATGCAAGTTTGGTCTTGTAAAATACCATATAAAAGTGTCAAACCACAAAGCTATTAAACTATATAAAAATATCATTACCGAGAAATAAAAATTATTAAAATAAAGTAGTCAAAATCATTAGAAACGAAAAAAAATTATTCGGAAAGCAATACAGGGACAACCTTCATTACCCAATCAACCGCCAAGTACAAAGACAAGTTGAAATGAGTTTTTAGGTGCTCTGGTAACGACATTCCTATCTCTCGAATGTGACAAAGCTATTAAACTATAGTAAAAAAACTCATTACAAAGAAATATAAAATATGAAAATCACATAGATAAAATTATTGAAAAAAGATTATTAACAGAAAGAACTATATCAAGAAAGGAATTCACGCTACAATAGCAACCTTCATCGCCCAATTAACCGCAAAGTACAAGCCTCAAAGTACAGAGACAAGTTGAAATGGGTTTTTAGGTGCTCTAGTAACAGAACTCCTCGTTCTCGAATGCAAGTTCAGTCATGTAAAATATCATAAAAAATAGCAATAAAAATAATCTTTTTACAAAGAAATAAAAGTATGAAAATCACATAGATAAAATCATCAAAAAATACAATATTAACAGAATAAACTTCATCAAGAAAGCAATTCACGCTACAATAGCACTAGGGTTGTTTAAAAAACTCGTGGCTCGCAGCTCGCTCGAAACTCGCTCGAAAAAAGTTCGAAAAGAGCTCGGCTCGAAATTGGCTTGGTTTTAAACGAGCCAGCTCGGCTCGGCTCGGTTTGTAAACGAGCCGAGCTCGAGCTTGGCCTGGCTCGGCTCGCGAGCTCGTGAGCCAGCTCGATAAGGTTTACATCCTTCATTTTTTGTTCCACATCGCTCAGAAAACAAAAAACTAAGGGAGTATCTCCCCTATAAAAGAAGGTAAAGAAAATGTACTAAGTGAGTTAACTATATATACTTACAATTTAGCCAATTGGTTAAATATAATTGCAATTATACCCCTTATTCTATGAACAAATTCATTTTTAGGGCTTTTTAAGTCGTAAATTTTGCGGTTCTTTGTTAGTTCGAGCTAGATCGAGCCGAGCCGAGCTAGCTCGAATTTTAATCGAGTCGAGCTCGAGCCTCAAATCTCAGCTCGATTTGAAATTCGAGCTCGAGCTTAACCAGCTCGAACTGAGTTCGAGCCGAGCTCGAGCCGGGTCGAGCTCGGCTCGGCTCGTTTACAGCCCTAAATAGCACCCTTCGTTGCCCAATAAACCGCAATGTACAAGCCTCAAAGTACAAAGACAAGTTAAAATGAGCTTGTAGGTGCTCTGGTAACGGCATTCCTATTTCTCGAATGTAAGCTCAGTCATGTAAAACACCATACAAAACAAGAAAAGTACAACACTACAAAATCAAATAAGTTCAGAAGTCTAAATTATAAACAACGAAAAAAGATTAAAAAAATAAATGAAACAGGTCTTGATTGTGTCTAAATTTGTTTATATCTGTCTGTATATTTAATCGCTAATCAACCCAGAAAAAATAAGAATTTCAAAAACTTGCCAATTAATTAGTTGCAAGAACACGTCAGATGAGCGTTGATTGAAAAACCTTAAACTCGCAATTATGCCAAAAGCGTGCAACGCAATTCTTGTTTTACAAAAGAATGGTTGTGTGCGTACTTGTTGAAGTGTTGATTCAAATATAGTGTGATTATCGGCTACATCTAGTTGATCTGAAACCGACGATGTATAATGTGGTTTGATTGAGACACCCTGAACCCGTTGATTGAAAACCCTAAATTTGCAATTCTCCCAAACCCTGCAACGCGACTCTAGAAATACCAAACCACAAGGGTTTCTTTTCTGACCATATTGTGCGCGCAAGAATGTTGGGACATTTTTGGATTTGATTAATTTTATTTTGTCTAAAAATTATGAGACCCTGTGTGTTTGTGCACTCTGTGATATTACCCCCTGCCACCACTGTCACCGCCATTCACCACCACAACCACCACTGCCACCTCCAGTCACCACCACAACTTAATATCCCTTTCATATATAACACCACCACTACTTCCGTCACCGGAAACCTGCAACTCCGGTCATCTTCTCCAACGACTGCCACCTCTGCCACCTCCAGCCACCACCACAACCACCACTGCCACCTCCAGCCAAACCGAAGCTGCTGCTGAGTCAGCTAAAATGGCAATAGTTGTCGCAGTTACAATGCATCCGGTGTGAAGTTTGATGAATCAGACTGTGACGAACAAGTATGCAGCTAAAATGGCACTGATTTGAAGTTATATTAGTTGAAGTTATATGTAAATAAAAGATATGATCTGAAATACTCTTTCAACTTTTACGATCAAATATCACTTTGTTATACCACCTTCCAGTATTTAGTAAAGTGGAACTTTGTACATATAAAAGTTTACAAACAGAATTTTTGACCCCAGTCACATCAAAAACTAAATACTAACAACCCTATTTTTCTTACAATATAAACGTTACAAACAGAATTTTAAAATATTAAACAGTCGCATCAAACACTAAATATTAACAACGCAAATTTTGTGATCATAGATTGCAACCTTCACTCAGTTATGATTCCCATTAATCAAGATCATCCCTATCTGAAAACTCAAGAACGCATCAACAGAGGCATACTGTACCTGCAACAAAGTGAGACACTGATCATCCCATCTACTCATCGTAACACTCTTCGGCTTGTTTATCTCCTTCCCAAGAACTATCCTCGCCAGTTGCAACAACCCAGCCTTCTTAAACTCCCTCACACCGTACACATCCGTAGCCAGCGTCCTTAAATCCACCGTCTTCGCAACCTCCACGCCATAATCCTTCCTAAGTTTCTCGACATCATTCTCAATCCCGACCCCAACAAATATGTAAGAAGGGTTACCGAGGAAGTTTACGAGCGATTCAGGGATTAAAGTGGCAAGGAGGATTTGGAAAATCAGGCAGTGGCGTCCCACACATAGTTGGAGCGTGGCGATGGGGTTTTCGAGGTTTCGGGTTTGGCAATAGCTAAAATGGCAATGCATCCCGTGTGAAGTTTACGAATCCATGTGGTTGAGTTGACTGGTTTGATTCTTTGCTGGCTAAGTATGCAGCGGCTTCTGCGGCAGCTATTGCCATTTTAGCTGACTCAGCAGCAGCTTCGGTTTGGCTGGAGGTGGCAGTGGTGGTTGTGGTGGTGGCTGGAGGTTGCAGAGGTGGCAGTGGTGGCAGTCGTTGGAGAAGATGACCGGAGTTGCAGGTTTCCGACGGAAGTAGTGGTGGTGTTATATATGAAAGGGATATTAAGTTGTGGTGGTGGCTGGAGGTGGCAGTGGTGGTTGTGGTGGTGAATGGCGGTGGCAGTGGTGGCAGGGGGTAATATCACAGAGTGCACAAAACATAGGGGGTAATATGAAAGGGCATTATAGTCATTTCAAGTTATAGTCAACAGATTAGTCAACAAATTTGAGGCCAGGGGGTAAGGTTGCAACATAACAGCAAATAGTGGGGGGTAAAATTGCAATTATTTCCTTAGGGGGGTAAGGGTGCCAATGGACCCTAACCCCAGGGGGTAAAATTGCAGTTTACTCTTTTTTTAAGAAGCTAAAGTTTCTTTTTTACGTTAGGGTGGAGGGTATGGTTCAATCACTCTAGGGTGATTGAGTTATTCTCTACCCAATAATAGCATGCCATGTCAACTCCCCATTTTACACTCAATCAGAGGGTATGGTTCAATCACTTTAGAGTGTTTGAGTCATATATTTTTTATTTCTAGAAATTATTCATAAATAAATAAACATAATTTAATGTAAATAAAGGTACTTTTAATTAAAAAAACACATTACATAAAATTAAAATAATAACATGACATTAAAATATAAAAATAAAATAAAAAAAAAACTAATTTAACTATTCGTCGTCGGAATCCGCCAAAAGGTGGGGTAAATCTTGTTCCCCAAGATGCTCCACAAGATCATATTTTAGTCTACAATGCGTATCTTCATCAATGAGCTCGTTATAAACAATGTCTTCGAAAACGGGCTCAACTGGAGGATCCCGAATATGTACCTGTGCAATCACATTTCCGTCATCTTTTAGAATCATATTATGCATAATAATGCATGCATATACGACACTCCTAATTTTTTTTAACACTTATAGCACGCATCGGTCGATGAAGTATACGCCATTTTGCCTTTAAAACACCAAAAGCCCGCTCCACGTCTTTTCTTGCCGCCTCGTGTTGCCTCTTTAACTTCTTTTCTTTCCCAATGCGAGGATACGGAAATGATTTCACAAACATGGACCAAGTAGGGTAGATTCCATCGGTAAGATAGTATCCACGCTTGTACAAGTGGTTGTTCACGTAAAATGGGCATTTTGGTGCAGTTCCATTTCGTTCAGTAAGAAATAATGGAGATTGTTGGTGCACGTTGATGTCGTTTTGTGAACCTGGTGGACCACAAAAACATGCCAAATCCATAAATCTTGACAGGCCACCGCTTCGAGCATAACTGTCGGGTGACTGTGATCCCCCCCCCATATATTGACCCCGCAACTCCGTTGGACACATTCTCCAAACAAAATATGTACAATCAATACTACCCAACATCCCAGGAAGGTGATGTTTCTCCTCATGAGCTTGGTACAAGAGCGCAACGTCGTGGCTAGTAGGTCTACGTAAAAACTCGGAAGCGTATAAATTACATACCGTTTCGCAAAAATTTTCTACACTTTCTCGGGAAGTCCTTTCGGACATATTTAAATGCTCGTCGTACTCGTCTGGGGGGTTACCGGTTGCAAGTTGCTTAATCGCCGACGTAACTTTTTGCATCGGTGTAAAACTCTTCTTCAAACTCGCATCCACGATGTCTTGAAACCACGAGTTATTCGCTTGCACGTCACTCAAAATTTTTAAAAACAAGCATTTCGACAGACGAAACCTATGACGAAAAACCTCTTCGTTGAATACGGGCTCCTCGACAAAATAATCTCTCATAAGGTTTTCATGACATTTCACTTGATCTCGACGGACAGATTTCCTTTTTCTAGAAGTGCCCCTGTCTTCCAGTTCAGCGGCTTCGTTAATAAGATTTTGAAAAAAAATTAAACTACTATCGCTCGAGGAAGAATCATCGTCTTCACTAATATCAATTGGAATGAATAGCGGTGGTATATCATCCATTGGAAAAATAGAAGAAGTGAATTTTTTTAGACAATAGTTGGATGGAGAAGAAAATGGTGAAAAATGGTGTTGAATGGTATTGTTTTTATAAGGAAAAGTTGAATTTTTTTTATATAACGGCTAGTCCTCAACGGTCATATTCCTCAAACAATTCACTCTATCAATCGGTGAGTATACACCGAATCTTCACAATCACCGAACACCGAACTATGGCCGGGGTGGTTCACCGATCGGTGAAACCATTCACCAATCCCACTCAAACAAGCCATACTGACCACCCTTAGTAATTTTAAACTATTCTGGCTTACCACCCGATTAAAAAAAAATGGTTAGTTCAATAGATATATCATATAACTATTTTAAAAATCTGATTTGAATAATTATATGATACTAGCTTATCATCCGGAACTGCTTTCTGGGCTCAAGAAAGTTTTTTATATTTTAATTTTATGAGTAATCTCACACTTATTTTAGTGTGAATGTTTTCTTTTTTGATTGTGCTCTAAAAATCGTTTTCTTTTATGCTTGTTGGTTAAGGCCTCCCAAATAATCGAGAATTTTTCAATTTCCTTTATTTTTGAAAAGCTTATGATCTGATTGAAAACCACTGGATAAGGCCTCCTAAATAATCAATAATTTTTTAATTTCCTTTATTTTTACAAAGCTTATGATCTAATTAAAAACCACTGGTTAAGGCCTCCCAAATAATGGAGAATTTTCCAATTTCCTTTATTTTTAAAAAGCTTATGATCTTAGTGAAAACCACTTAGAATAAATTTCACTCCTTTTGCTTGCAATGATTGGCAAGAACCATCTTGGATTCTTGATCAATTTCGTAAGAATTATGAGTCGCAACATCTTGATTCAAGTGATGATCTAATTGATGACATCCTCCGTATTAAACTAATTGATGGTTTCTTAACCGGATTGCTATGCAATGAATTAAGAGTAAAATATGCCCATAATTGGACTAATTAAAACACTCTCTTACCAATTGTTGGAAATCAAGAAGGAAAATTGATTGATGAGACACATATTAACACGTAAACACAACGTTCAGGTTATAGTGCATTCATTCTCGTTTACATAAGAAACATAGGTGTATGTATACATTCTTATCACATCCCGATTTTACGACACCCCAAGGGTGTGACCATAAGTTGGTACCCTGATTTTGTCGTTATTAGTAATTATTATACTACTAGTAAGTTGGATTAAATTATAGCTTCATAACGGGGAATTGAACACCCTTGTTAACAAAACATTTATTTTACAAAAGGTAATCTTTACATCATATTGTGTTTCCAATTTAGCGGCTATAACAACTCATTGGGTTGAAATCAGGTCAGGAGAGTTAATTCCGCTATTGCGAGTACTTTGGGCTACACCATGGTTTCCCGGTAATGGAACCGAATGATAAGAACTCAGATTGATTGAAATTAACGATCAAGAAAGATTACAAGGAATACCTAATTTGAGAATGATTGATCTTAAACACAAGACTAATAATCCAAATTTACTAAACAAAAAGCAAAATTAAACAAAGTTTACTACTAATACTCTCACTAATAGCAGTTACTAAACTACTCTTAGTAACTTCTTATGAAGTTTTCCTACTAATTTTTTAGTTCACTATATCATTAGCTGGGTTCAAGTTTTTGTCTTGGTTTGGGTTTATTTTGGATCACCCGTTACTAGGTATGTATCAAATTATCACAGGAGAAACTTGGATTAACAATAAATGTTTTTCGGTTTACTATTTTTCTTTGTCAAATAGAAAGACTAAACCTGTGACCCAAATTTGTTGAATTACTTTACACTTAACTCAAAATCCCAAGAAGGAGCTAAATCTGAATTTTGTAGATCATAACCTACCTTTATAGAAGACAAAAAAAAGCAAAATCTTCCATCCCAATTTCGCTAAGTATAGCAACATATCGCTTTGATCAGAAAAAAAACTTACCCCTAAATAGATTACTCTAACTCTTCTGTTTGTATTGATCTAGCATCCACTTTTAGCCCTAGCCTTGGAATTGAATTATTGACTGGGGCAAACTTTGCCACATGGAGGGATACGGTTAAACTGACTCTTGGTATGGTGGATCTTGATTATGCCCTGAGACATGACCCTCCTGCTGCTCTGACTGCTGAAAGCAATGCAGATCAGAAAATAGAGCATGAAAAGTGGGAAAGGTCTAACAGAATGTCTCTTATGGTTATCAAGAATTCCATCTCAAGTGCCATTAGGGGAGCTATACCTGATTCAGAGAGAGAATGCTAAAGAATATCTAAATTCAGTTGAGGAGCAATTCAAGGGATCTTCTAAAGCACATGCGAGTTCTCTAATTTTGAAGATGCTTACCACAAAATATGAAGGGACTAGTGGTGTGCGTGAGCACATAATGATGATGAGCGACATGGCCTATAAATTAAAGGGATTGGACATGGAAATAAGCGACGGTTTTCTAGTGCACTTCATCATGACCTCTCTTCCTGCACGTTTTAATGCTTTTAAGATCAACTATAACACTCAGAAAGACAAATGGTCAATGAGTGAGTTGATAGCAATGTGTGTGCAGGAGGAGGAACGTTTGAAACTAGAACAACCAGAAGTTGCTTATATCGCTACCACTAAGTCAGTGAAAAGGAAGGGAAATTTTAAAGGGGAAAGTTCCAAAGTCCAGAAAACGAATTCAAATACTGTTTCCAGCCCTAATGTCTCCAAGGGACAGTCTCGTTGCAAGTTCTGCCATAACAAAGGGCACTTGCAACGAGATTGTTCAAAATTCAAGGAATGGCTGGCTAAGAAAGGTACTTATACATTTATGATAATTGAATCCTTTAATATTAATGTACCAATTAACACATGGTGGGTTGACTCTGGTTCAATGGTTCATGTTACCAATTCCACACAGGGATTCCTTACAATCCAGAGGCTGGAAAGAAACCAAAGAACACTTAGAACGGGAGGAGGGGAAGAACTTGAAGTTGAGGCCATAGGAACCATGCAACTTATTATGAAAAATGGTCATTGTATTAAACTTTATGATACATTATATGTACCGAAAATTACTCGAAATTTAGTATCAGTATCAAAATTAGACAATGATGGTTTTGAAGTTTTACATGGGCATGGAAAGGTCACTATTAGTTTAAACTCCCAAGTTCTTGGTTGTGGTTATCTGGATGGAAATCTCTATAAGTTAGAACTAGATGATAGCTTTTCGAAATCTTTGTTGTCATATAACGTGAATGAGAAAATCAACAAACGAAAACGAAAACATGATTTGGAAACATCATCTAAATTGTGGCATCGACGTTTAGGCCACATCCCACGAGACAGAATGATAAGACTCGTGAAGGATGGTGAATTACCAGATCTTGATTTTAGCGATTTTGGAACATGTGTTGAATGCATTAAAGGGAAAAAGACGAATAAAAATAAAAAGGGTGCCACAAGGAGTTCTGGATTATTAGAACTCATACACACTGATATTTGTGGACCTTTTCCACCTGGCATTACTGGCCATACGTCTTTTATTACTTACATAGATGATTATTCTCGGTACATGTACCTGTATTTGATTAAAGAAATATCTGAATCACTTGAAATGTTTAAAACTTTTAAGGCTGAAGTTGAAAACCAACTTAGCCGTAAGATAAAGGTAGTGAGATCAGATAGAGGGGGTGAGTATTATGGTCGACATACAGACATTGGTCAAGCTCCTGGTCCTTTCTTTAATTTTTATAAAGAACACGGGATAGTGAACCAATTTACCATGCCAGGTACACCTCAGCAGAATGGTGTTGCTGAGAGAAGAAATAGAACCCTTATGGACATGATAAGAAGTATGTTAGCAAACTCGAATTTGCCTAAATTTTTATGGACTGAGGCATTGAAGACAGCCGTTCTTATACTAAATAGGGTTCCTTCTAAATCTGTCCCAAAAACTCCTTATGAGATTTAGACAGGAAAGAAACCAAGCTTAGAGTATATGAAAGTATGGGGTTGTCCTGCTGAAGCAACACTTTATGATCCTTTGAAAAAGAAAATTGACATGAGGACAGTCAGTTGCTATTTCATAGGATATCCCGAACGATCAAAGGGATATAGATTTTACTGCCCTTCACACGTTACCCGTATTGTGGAAAGTCGAATTGCTGATTTTATAGAAGACTTTAAGGTTAGTGGGAGCAGTGAAAATGGAGTCTTTAATTTCCAAGAAGTGCAAGAGGAGGGGGGGATGGGTTTTTCAAATTTATCTCCTATTACACCTCTTGTACATGACACTACACCACCTCATGTTTCCTCTGAAATTAATGCTCCTAACGTCCCTAATAATGAAGGCACATCAAACTCACAAGAACATAACCAAATCCTTGAACCAGTTAATGAACTTGTTGAACCTGAAAATCAGTTTAGGAGGTCATCAAGGCCAAGAAGGCCCACTAACCTTGATGATTATGTAACCTACCTTAATGAAGCTGATTTGGATTTAGGAAAGTATAACGATCCAACCTCTTATAATGAAGCCATTGGTAGTGATAAATCTTTAGAGTGGAATAAAGCTATGATTGATGAGCTTGATTCCATGAAAAAGAATGGCGTTTGGGAATTGGTTGAATTACCCAAAGGGGTAAAACCCGTAGGATGTAAATGGGTATTCAAAACCAAATTAGACCCAAATGGAAACGTCGAACGCTACAAAGCACGATTGGTTGCTAAAGGCTATACTCAAAAAGAGGGAATTGATTATCAAGAAACCTTCTCACCTGTCTCACGGAAGGATTCTTTGAGAATCGTTATGGCATTGGTAGCTCATTTTGATTTGGAGTTACATCAGATGGATGTCAAAACTGCTTTCCTTAATGGTGACTTACACGAAGATGTGTTTATGACTCAACCTGAAGGCTTTAAACCTAAAGGTCAGGAACACTTAGTCTGTAAGTTACAGAAATCCATATATGGGTTAAAACAGGCATCACGTCAGTGGTACTTAAAATTTGATGAGCTTATGAAAAAACAAGGCTTTATCAAGAATCAAGTGGATCAATGCACCTACCTCAAAATGAGTGGGAGCAACTTTGCTATACTTGTCCTTTATGTGGATGATATCCTTCTGGCAAGTAATAGTTTAGATTTGTTGCATGAGTCAAAGCGATTACTTTCGCGAAATTTTGACATGAAGGATCTCGGAGAAGCCTCTTACGTAATAGGCGTCGAAATACACCGAGATCGTACTAATGGGATATTAGGTCTATCCCAGAAGGCTTATATTGATCGTGTTCTTACACGTTATAACATGCAACAATGCTCTCCATCAGTAGCTCCAGTAGTTAAGGGAGATGTTTTCGGCTCTTTTCAGTGTCCCAAAACAGAGGTTGAAAAGGAGCAAATGAGATTGATACCTTATACTTCAGTAGTAGGAAGTTTGATGTATGCTCAAGTCTGTACTCGTCCCGATATTGCATATATTGCTGGAATGCTAGGCCGATATCAATCTAATCCCGGCCTAGATCATTGGAAAGCAGCAAAGAAAGTGTTGCGATATCTACAAGGAACGAAAGACTATAAATTGACATACAGAAGAACTGACAACTTGGAAGTAGTAGGCTATTCCGATTCTGATTTTGCTAAATGCAAAGATGATAAGAAATCGACTTCGGGGTACATCTTTATGCTTGCAGGCGGACCAATTTCATGGAAGAGTCATAAGCAACAGTTAACAACAACCTCAACGATGATGGCAGAATATGTTGCAGTGTACAATGCAACGTGCCATGGGATGTTGTTAAGAAACCTCATTACTGGACTCAAAGTTGTTAACTCCATATCACGACCATTGAAGATTTACTGTGACAACTCAGCTGCTGTTAGTTTCTCAAACAGTAACAGTTCGAGCGGAGCTGGTTTATACCTCGATACAAAGTTTTTGTTCGTTCGAGAACGTGTAGAGGAAAATAATCTTTGTATCGAGCACATAAGCACTAAAGATATGCTAGCGGATCCGATGACTAAAGGTCTGCCACCCAGAACTTTTCAAGATCTTGTAATGAGAATGGGTTTTAGTAAAGACCTTGTATGAAAGCATACACTGTGTGTGAACGATTATTATTTCCTTGAATGTTTTATTTTATCTATACTAATGTTTTGTGCGCACCTTATGATTTATAGACAAAACTTATGTAAGGTAATTCTTACCCTAAGGATTTTATTTCTGTCATTTTTTTGGTTTTATTATTTAGTGTTTTATATTGAGACTTTAGTATGACTGTTGGGGGTCTCGAATTGAGTTCAATTCGAATGACTGTAACTATCTGCTATAGTTTTAACATGAAACTAGATGAGTGTTTTAAACTTGGCCAAAATTACTTAATACTCATCACAAATGATCACTCGGCCAAGTGGGAGAATGTAAGAAATAACCCATAATGTGGCCTATGGATCATTTGAGATATGTTTACCAACATGACATAACGGGTCCCTAACAATTACTTGATGGGAGTAATTGTGAACATTTACAATTAAGGGACCATTATGACTATTATGATTTCCCTTAATTGCCTTTAATGAGAATGCCAAAGGAGTTTTTTTTATGTAACTTATAAAATGGATGGTCATCTTATTCATTCATGCATGTAGAGAATAATACTACTCCTAAAACACCAATCAAGGCTTCTCACTTAGTCTCCATCAACCAAGGCATCATAACGGAATCATGGCTTCATCATCATCAGCGAAGATAACCATTCCAACATGTAAGTACCTCTATTATATGTTCATGTTCATGTTTGGCTTGATAAACGTGATTAGGCTTTTAATTTTAGATCCATGTTTAAAGATATAATCAACAGAATGAACTTTGTCTGATCTAAAAAAAGACTTCGAAAAGCAATGTTGTATATAACAACTTGCTGGGAAAGCAAAACAAATTAAGTTTATCTATAAACACAATCTACCGGTCGAGTCTAGGTGTCAGTTTAGGTAGTATCTAGCATTCCCTGATATACATCGTGACATACTGATAACCTGTTAGACGGGATTTAAGCATTAGCTCAGAAAACCACCCTCCAAAGATCAAGGCAGTATACATGTGATGCATAGTAAATTAGTGAAAGTATTTGTAAGTGGGTAAAAAAGAAAGTTGAACCTATTTAAGCCCAACCTAAGACGTTAAGTTCAACGTGAAGGATACACCATCAGTTGTAGTTGAGAAAGAAGTTAGATACATTTTCTTTTATCATCATAAGAACCTGTTACAGAAAACTCACTATCAGAACCCGTGAATTCACAATAGAAAATAAAAAAAAACATTGAAAAGATTTTTATAGTGTTTTTCTCTATGGATCACCATCGCCGGATTCCAATCCCGGAGAGTGTCCAACGTCGGATTACTAAACTTTTCATCACAAATCTTCAAGAGGGATGTAGCGGTTCAGATTTGGCGACTCAGATTCGTCCATTTGGGCAGATTTTCGATTTGTACATTGCGCGGAAAAGAGACAAAGGAGGCAACAGGTTTGGATTTATCTCCATGCTTGACGTTAAAGACAAGGACGAATTGCTCAAAAGTTTACGTAACATTCGTATGGGTGAATACAAATTATGGTTCAGCATTGCTCGCTTTGTTCTTGAAGATGGGGAGATAAACAATCGCCAGGCTGAAAAATCGAACCATTCGGTTAATGGTAACAATAACAGGAAGGTGGAAGAGGTTCATGTGGAGGCCATGAAAGGTTCGTTTCATTCCGGGGAGAGATCGTTTAAAGATATGCTTGTGGGGAAGACGGTCAATGTAGACAACAAGATTAATGCGTTCACTTCGTTGCATGGAAGAGCGTTAGTGGCAAGGATGGTCGACCTTCAAGCATTGAAAAACATAAAAGTTATTTTACAAGAAATATGCCCGGGGTTAGGGAGAGTTTAGTATCTGGGAGGAGTAGACGTTTTGTTGTCCTTTGAAGATTCGGAAACGGCTGAGGCAGTTCAGAAGGCTACCAAGTCGGTAGTGGACAAGTTCTCAATGGTTAGCATATGGGAAGGACAAGCGTTGGGTTTCGAGAGATTGGCGTGGTTAAAAGTTCAAGGCATTCTTTTGCATTTGTTAACAAATGAAGTTATTGATGTTGTAGGTGGTATGTTCGGTAAGGTGGTGCACAAAGCTAAAAGATCAGATATGGATCTCGATCTCTCATACGAGTACATTGGTGTTCTGGTGGGGGATGGGAAGCGTGTGTCGGAGGAGGTAGTACTTAATTGGAAGGATCGCAAGTTTCGGGTTTGGGTGATGGAGGAGTTGGGTGAGTGGATTCCGGACTTCGTTGAAGAAATTCCTCAGCAGGATGACGAATCGTCGGAGATAGAAGAAGATGAGTCGTTGGATGATTAGTCATCGGAATCTGAGCCGGAAATTTTGCCCGATGGAACTGAAGAAGTCAACATGAATGTTGACCGAATTATTACGGAAACGTATAAAGAAATTAATGACGGGAGTGATGACTTTCAATCATTGCCAACTAAAGAGTCAGCTGATAATTTGGAAGGTAATGATTGTGAGTTTATGCCTGCAGTTGACTTTCGTTTTGATGAGGTTCTAGAAGATGTGGAATGTCAAACAGCTACAAATGTGAATAAAAGAAAAAAGTATAAAAAAGATGAATCGGGCCGGCCCAGTAAAGGCTATACTAGTAGCCAAGAAAGCTTGAAAGTCATTAAGAGGTCTAAGAATGAAGATCCGTTTGGGTTGGATAAATTATTAGGCCTTAATAATAGTGTTGGTGAAAATGATATTGAAGTCCAAAGGGTTTTTTCGGCTAATGTGGATTCTGATACTTTGGACTTAAACAGTCAACCAATTTCCAATGAAGGTGTCGACACTGAAAAATCATGTGAAATTTCGAAGAACTCTTTCGAGGATGTAATTCGGCTACAAGCTGAAGAAGTAGAAGCGACCATAGCCTTGGGAGAGAAGCTGGGAGCCAACTTGCATAATTGTGGCGGGATGATTCAAGATTCAATTATACATGAAGGCTTACAAGGTGGTAAGAAATGAATTGTCTTTCTATTAACATTCGCGGTGTTAGGGCTTGTGGGATAGCGGGTTGGATAAAGAGGATTAAAAACGAGTTTGGGATTTCATTCATTGGTATGCAAGAGTCTATGGTGAGTAATCTTCAATCGAGGTTGGTTTCTAATTACTGGGGAGGTTTGGGGTTTAAGTATGAGTTTGTTAACGCTATCAGGAACTCGGGTGGTTTAGTGAGTATGTGGGATCCAAAAGTGTTTTCGAAAGACTTGACTCGGTGACCAAAGACACAAATTTCCTTCACGTAGCGGGTTTGGACGGTTCTATTCGGGTGAATATTATCAATGTTTATGCTCCACAAAATAATGTTGATAAGAGAAACCTTTGGGCTAGAATCAATCAGGTTATTCAGATGGGTCAAGGTTGGTGGATAGTTTTTGGAGATTTTAATTCGGTCAGAGATCGGGATGAAAGAAAAAACTCTATTTTTTGATCCGGTTTGCGCCCGTGACTTTAATGATTTTATTGATGAAGCAGGGTTACGGGAATATAATTTGAAAGAGATGAAACATACATACATGTCTAATAGAAGGGGATATTGTAAGCTGAGTAGAATCGACAGAATGTTCGTTTGTGACAATGTGTTTAATAAATGGCATAATGCATGTGTTAGAGCTCTTAATAGAGAATTCTCGTACCATTCTCCTATGGTCTTATCGGTGAATGATACAAACTTTGGGCCGAAACCCTTTTGGATGTTCGACTCGTGGTTGGATCGTACTGGTTGTGTGGATATTATTCATTCGGTTTTAGAGGGTTGGGTTAATAATGGGCCGGCGGATATTAACTTGCAAAACAAATTGAAGCGGCTTCGGTTCTGTTTAAAAGAGTGGTTCAAAAAGTATTGTGTTAAAGAAGTGGGAGATGAATCTCGGTTACAGAAAGAAAAATAGGAGATTGAATTACAAATGGAATTAAAAGACTTGGATGAGACAGATCTTTGGGTGTGGTCAGAATGCAAGAAAACTCTTGAAGAAATCGAGCATCATAAAGCGCGTGACATTAGACAAAAATCTCGAGTGAAGTGGGCTTCGCTTGGTGATGAAAACTCTAGTTTCTTCCATAGCGCTGTTAACGGAAGAAAGGCGCGAAACTCTATTCCGGGCATTGTGATTAACGGGAATGGGTTGCAAAGCCTACGCTGATTAAGAGAGAAATAATGAGATTTTATAGAGATCATTTTAAAGAGGCGGCTCCTTTTCGCCCAGAGCTACTATGTTTGGGTTTGAAGAAAATTAATGAACAGGATAGTGTGTCTTTGGTTGCCATGTTTTCGAAACAAGAAATCAAAGAGGCGGTTTTTGATTGTGGCTCAAATAAGGCGCCAGGGCCCGATGGGTTTAATTTTCGTTTTGTCAAGCGTTTTTGGAACTTGCTTGAGGAGGATTTTTATCATATCATGGTGGAATTTCACGGGTCAGGTACTATTAATCCAGGTTGCGGGTCGTCTTTTATTACTTTGATTCCTAAGGTCAAAACGCCTTTGGTTCTTAAAGATTATAAACCTATTACCCTTATTGGGATGATTAGTAAAGTTATTTCTAAAATACTAGTGAATCGTCTCAAAAGGATTATGGGTCAGGTTATATCCGAGTCACAATCGGATTTCTTATCTGACCCTTTCATTCTTGATGGTCCTCTTGTGGTTAACGAGGTGATGGAGTGGTTGAAAAAAAGAAATAGGAAGGCTTTTATGTTAAAAATAGATTTCGAGAAGGCCTACGACAATGTCGATTGGAACTTCTTGATATCTATTATGTCTCAAATGGGTTTTCCTCCGATTTGGTGTCGTTGGATTAAAGGAATTCTCAAGTCTTCTAGAGCCGTGGTCCTAGTAAATGGCTCACCGATGTGAAAAAGGCCTCCGTCAAGGTGATCCTCTTTCGCCGTTCCTATTCTTAATTGTGATGGAATCTCTGTCTTGGTTATTGGAGAAAGCTAAAGAGATCGATGAATTCAAGGGTATTAATTTCTCGGATAATGAAGTGGATATTTCTCATCTTTTCTATGCGGATGACGCCCTTATTTTAGGAGAATGGTCGCGCGAGAATATTCAGAGTATCGCCAGGATTTTTCGGATTTTCTCTCTCTGTTCGGGTCTTCGGATTAATCTTCATAAGTTGAATTTATTGGGGTTGGTACCGAAGACATGGAGGTCGATAATATGATGGAAATATTGGGATGTAAAAAGGGAGGGATTCCTTTCGTCTACTTAGGAATTCAAGTTGGGGCCAAGATTACTCGTATTAGTAATTGGAACCCGGTTATTGAAGTTATAAAGGCTCGTCTTGCGTCTTGGAAAGCGAAAACTTTATCGATTGGAGGCGCGAAAACTTTATCGATTGGAGTCCGGTTAATTCTCATTAAGTCGGTTCTTGAAAGTTTACCAATTTATTACCTTTCGCTTTACAAAGCTCCTAAGGCGGTGATTGATACTATTGAGGCTATTATGAGGCATTTTGTGACAACTCGAGTTTCCAAGATTCCATCTTCGCATTAATTGCGCGTTAACTGTTTAGTTGTTTGATTATTTGCCTTGTAATTGTACACGTTGGATTATATATTGAGAAGTTTGTTTGATATCATTATCTATTTAATGTGACTTAGGTGTTTATTATGTATCCTGTTTGAAAACTTAAATCACTTAAACCTTGGAAAGGTCCGACGAAACACAAGTGTTTCGCCATAAGCCACACTGACGAAACAGAGTTTGTTTCGTCACAAGCATCTCGACGAAACAGGGTGTTTCGCCAGCCCATGATTATTACCGAAGCCCAGTAAGGGCCCAAATACGCTACGCGGATATTTATTAGGTGTTACAGTTTCATTCGAGACACTTTTAGCAAATCAGAAACCCTAGAGCTCTCTCCCCTTAGCGACAGCAATCCTGTGTGTTTGAAGCCTACTAGATCGATCAAGTTAGTGTTTCCGTTGTCACGGTTAGTGTTTCACCCTTGCATGATTTAAATTGATTGTTATCGCTGCATGATTCATCGATAATATATAATGTTTGGTCTTATGTTTGGAATCCCTTTTGATTGGTTATTATAATATGTATGAATAATAATAAAACTCGTAAACGCCATTCGAACTATGTGATGACAAAGTGCTGAATCTGCGAATGTTTAGGGTTCTTGATGTTGTAGTTTTGAATAGGATGTTATTTTATGGGATAGATTGGTTGATGTTGTGAATCCGTGAATTTGTGTTCATGTAATAGTCATTGTATGATAAAGATCGATTGAGATTAATGAATGATTTTCCTCTGATTGGTTGAACATCGAATGATTTCTGTATGATGATGATTGATAATAGAGTGTAACGGCTGTGGATAATGACTAGGGTTTCTGGGTAATGATTCGTTACACGACGTAACTGACGTGTAGACGAAACGCAAATCACGGTGAAACAAGGAGTGTTTCGCCGAGAGCAAATATGACGAAACGGAGGGTGTTTCGCCGAAGATGATCACGACGAAAGGGATGGGTTTCGTCGAAAGGGATTTACGACGAAACGGTGTGTTTCGTCGAGTTGTTAAACTGCATAGTAACTTAGTTTGATTCTGTTAAGGTTTAACTGAGTTAGTTAACTGCTGTTAATGAAATGTAGGACTTACATGAACTTGTATAACTGTTAAATGCTATGCGTTAGTTGTTACTACATGTACGTGATGATCTTGACTGTTAGTCAAACTTTGTGAATGTTAACTGATTATGTACACGTGCGTACTTTAGGCCTTGACTGATTATTTGTGAGCACATACTTTAGCATACCGAGCAAACCAAGGTGAGTTCACACTTCCAAGGCATGGGATTCCCGGTGGGTTGGGAATGGGATTGTATGACTACCCGTACTTTCATCTCTATTAGACTGATTAACACCATCCTCGGTTTGGGAAGGACGCCAGTGCTAAAACCTACGTAAAGCCTACGTACTATTGTCCTTGGTTGGAAAGGACACCAGTGTTAGAACCTACGTAAAACCTATGTACTATTGTCCTCGGTTTGGGAAGGACACCAACGCTAAACCTACGTACTTGATACGTACTACTGTCCTCGGTTAGGGAAGGGCACTTACGTAAAACCTACGTAAACTCATACTTACCACTGTCCTCAGATTGGGAAGGACACTTATAGATACGACTAGTCTAGTACATACAACATGGGAAGCCCCCATTTAATATTGTAAAGGTTTGGAGACAAAGATACTGGGTAACGCATGGTTATGAAACGAACTTACAATTTCTGAAACGAACTCATTAACTGAACAATCAACTGTGAACTCGCTCAACTTTGTTGTTGACTCTCTGTTACATGCCTTGCAGGGCGTTAGGTACTCATGGAGCTTGCACTGGGAGGCGCAGTCGTTGTGGGACATGGACAGTGGATGCCATGTTAAAAGCATTATGACATTTTGAACTTAATACTTATGTTGGGTTTTCATATTATCCTTCCGCTACTTAAACTATGTTTTGTTTGGACACCAATTATATTGTGTTGGATTTCATAAACTACTTTTAATTATATGCTATGTTCAATATGATTGGTGGCTTGATCCTGGTCAGTCACGCTTCCAAGCGGTGATACTCCGCGTGTGGATTTTGGGGGTGTGACAGATTAGTATCAGAGCCATTGGTTATAGTGAACTTGGTTTTAAAAAGGGGAAAACTTTTGGATAAAACCAGACTATAACCAGAACAATGCTCAACGATCCACAACGACGCTTCGCTCCATGTGCAAGACTCAACACTATAGGTGATATGGTTTATGTTTTATTGCCTACTTGTTAGTTACATAGAACTTTGCTCATGGTATGCTTAGATAAACGTAGCAACTAATATTTGAAACACATGTGTGCTTACTCGCTTCTGTCATCGCATTTTCGCGAACCTCTCTCACTCATGTTTCCCTTTTGTTATGAAGATCATGAGTGGACGTGTCAATATGACTCAAGCCCAGTTGACGGCTCTGATTAACGAACAAGTTGCTGCGGCACTTGCAGCCGCTCAAGCAGGAGGTATACCCTGTAGTCGCAACTCACTCTAGGATCTTTAGATCCCACACTCCTAAACCAACTCTTGTGTTTAACCTTGTCCTGTTCTTATACACAACAGGTCAGCACGCTTAGCCAGCTGTATGCACGTTCAAGACTTTCATGGATTGTCGTCCTAGCACATTCAGTGGCACTGAAGGGGCCGTTGGACTCCTCCACTGGTTCGAGAAGCTCGAATCGGTCTTCGAGATGTGTGAATGCCCTGAGGCTCGCAGGGTGAAGTATGCCACTGGTACTCTCGAAGGCATTGCACTGACTTGGTGGAATGCGCAAGTTCAGATGCTGGGGTTGGCGGCTGCTAATGCCACCCCATGGAACGACTTCAAGGAACTGATCAAGCGGGAATACTGCTCTCGTGATGACATCCACAAGTTGGAAGTGGAGTTCTTTAACCTGAAGATGACAGGGTCAGAGATAGCGGCGTATACGAAATGGTCAAACGAGCTGGCCATCTTGTGTCCAACTATGGTGGACCCTCTTATCAAGCACATTGAGTTATATCTTAAAGGCTTAGTACCAGAGATTCAGAGCCATGTGACCTCGTCTTGCTCATCGTTTCACAGACAAGGCAGTGGAACAGAACAAGCTGCCTAAACGTATCAGTGCTGCTACCGCTACTACCACTTCTGCTATCCCCAGTGACAACAAGCGAAAATGGGATGGAGATTCCAGCAAGGGTTCGACTACAGTTTAGTTCCAGGCACAACAGCGACAAACTAACGACTACCAGAGTCCTGGTCAGCAATCTTCTGGTAGTCAGGGGTAGGGTGGATATCGAGGAAATCACCCAAAGTGCAACATATGCAACAGACACCACCGTGGTCAGTGCAACAAGGGTCGTTATTAGAGGTGTCTCAAGATGGGTCATGAAGCTAAGGATTGCAGGAGCTCACGGCCTGCAAATCAGAATCGCCAGCAGCAACAGCAAGCACCGCAGAATCAGCAACGACAACAAGGCAACAAAGGATGTTTTCATTGTGGCGCTGAAGGTCACTACAAGAGACACTGCCCACAGTTAAACCAGAATCAGAATCAGAACAACCAAGGAAACGGGAACAATAACGGGAACAACAATGGGGGAAACAATAATGACAACGGTGCTAGGGGTCGTGTGTTCGTGCTGGGTCAGGGTGAAGCAAGGAATGATCCTAATGTAGTAATGGGTAAGTTCCTTCTCGATGACTTTTACGTTACTGTTTTATTTGATTCGGGTGCCGATACCAGTTATGTGTCTCTAAAAGTTAGTCAAATGCTCAACCGCACACCAACACTTTTGAATACCAAGCATGTTGTAGAGTTAGCAAATGGTAGAAGTCTAGAGGTCACACACATAGTTCAGGGTTGTAATCTTGTCCTCGCTGGTCAGACTTTCTCTATCGATCTCATTCCTATAGTTCTGGGTAGTTTCGACATCGTCATTGGGATGGATTGGTTATCCCAACAGCAAGCAGAGATCTTATGCAAGGAAAAGATTGTTCGTATTCCCCGTTCTGGTAAAGAACCTCTCGAAATTCAAGGCGACAAGAGTGGTGCTGTGGTGGGCATCATCTCGTTTCTTTAGGCCCAGAAGTGTTTGCGAAAGGGCCACACCGCTATTTTAGCACTTGTTACTGACGCATCAACGAAAGAGAAAACAATAGAGAATATCCCAGTAGTACGCGATTTTCCTCAAGTGTTTCCGGAAGATTTACCTGGTCTACCGCCTCATCGCCAGGTCGAATTCCAGATCGAGCTAGCTCCTGGAGCAGCACCCATAGCTCGAGCACTTTATCGCTTAGCTCCAACCGAACTGGAAGAACTGTCCAAGCAACTGCAAGAACTTTTGGATAAAGGTTTTATTCGTCCTAGCTCTTCGCCTTGGGGAGCTCCAGTGTTGTTTGTTAAGAAGAAAGACGGTACTTTCCGCATGTGCATAGATTACCGCGAACTAAACAAGGTGACCGTGAAGAATCGCTATCCTCTTCCACACATCGATGACTTATTCGACCAGTTGCAAGGGTCGAGCTACTACTCCAAGATTGATCTGAGGTCAGGCTACCATCAACTGAGAGTCCGGGACGAGGACGTCTCCAAAACAGCATTCAGAACTCGCTACGGCCACTACGAGTTTCTGGTCATGCCATTCGGGCTAACAAACGTGCATGCAGTCTTCATGGATCTTATGAACAGAGTGTGCAAGCCTTACTTAGACAAATTTGTTATTGTATTCATCGACGATATTCTGATCTACTCTAAGAGTCAGGAGGAACACGAGCAGCATTTACGACTCATTTTGGAACTCCTTCGAACAGAACATCTGTACGCCAAGTTTTTAAAATGCAACTTCTGGCTTCGTGAAGTCCACTTTCTAGGCCACGTGGTAAACAAGGATAGAATTCATGTTGATCCATCCAAGGTAGACTCAATCAAGAACTGGCCTGCACCTCGCACACCAACGGAAATTCGCCAATTCTTGGGTTTGGCAGGTTACTACAGGAGGTTTATCAAGGAATTTTCCAAGATTGCGCAACCTCTCACCTTACTAACGCAGAAGGGAGTTACTTATCGATGGGTTAATACTCAGGAATCAGCATTTCAGCACTTAAAGGATAGACTTTGCAGTGCACCTATCCTCTCATTGCCTGAAGGCACAGACGATTTTGTAGTTTATTGCGACGCATCAATTCAGGGTATGGGTTGTGTATTGATGCAACGGGATAAAGTCATTGCTTACGCCTCGCGCCAACTTAAGATGCATGAAAGGAATTACACTACGCATGATCTAGAGCTGGGAGCTGTAGTTTTCGCGCTCAAGATATGGAGACATTACCTGTACGGTACCAAGTGCACCATCTACACCGATCACAGGATTCTCGAGCATATCTTCAAACAGAAGGAATTAAACATGCGTCAACGTCGATGGGTCGAGCTATTAAACGATTACGAATGCGCGATCAAGTACCATCCGGGCAAGGCTAATGTTGTGGCCGACACCCTCAGTCGAAAAGATACTACACCTAGGCGTGTACGAGCATTGCAACTCACCATCCAGTCTAGTCTTCCTGCACAGATACGAGATGCTCAGGTAGAAGCATTGAAACCAGAAAACGTCAAGGCTGAAGCCTTACGCGGCTCAAGGCAACGGTTAGAACAAAAGGAAGACGGCGCCTACTACGTAACAGGACGCATTTGGGTCCCGCATTATGGAAACTTACGCGAGCTAGTGATGGAGGAAGCACATAAGTCTCGCTACTCAGTACATCCAGGTTCGGATAAGATGTACCACGATCTCAGAACTACGTATTGGTAGCCTAGCATGAAAGCCCACATAGCAACTTACGTTAGCAAGTGTTTGACCTGTGCGAGAGTCAAGACGGAATATCAGAAACCATCAGGCCTACTCCAGCAACCAAAGATACCACAATGGAAATGGGAGGAAATTTCCATGGATTTTGTTACTGGCCTGCCTAGATCGCAACGTGGGAATGATACTATTTGGGTGATCGTGGATCGACTCACAAAGTCTGCACACTTCCTGGCTATCAAGGAAACAGACAAGTTCTCTACCTTAGCAGACATTTACTTGAAGGAAGTGGTTTCGAGGCGCGGGGTGCCAACCTCTATTATTTCCGATCGTGATGCACGTTTTACTTCGGAACTGTGGCAAGCAATGCACAAATCTTTTGGCTCTCGATTAGACATGAGCACAGCTTATCACCCTCAGACGGATGGGCAGTCTGAGCGCACTATTCAAACTCTAGAAGACATGCTTCGGGCATGTGTAATCGATTTCGGCAGCAGTTGGGAAAAACATCTCCCTTTGGTGGAGTTTTCGTACAATAACAGTTACCACACCAGCATTCAAGCCGCTCCATTCGAGGCATTGTACGGGCGTAAATGCCGATCACCTCTTTGTTGGGCAGAGGTGGGTGATAGTCAGATCACGGGTCTAGAACTTGTAATAGACGCAACAGAAAGAATTGCTCAGATACGACAACGAATGGCGGTAGCTCGTGACCGTCAGAAAAGCTACGCTGATAAGCGCAGGAAACCACTCGAGTTCCAGGTTGGGGATCGAGTGCTACTCAAAGTCTCACCTTGGAAAGGTGTAGTTCGTTTTGGCAAAGGGGCAAACTCAATCCGCGATATGTCGGACCGTTCGAAATCATCGAGAAAATAGGCAAGGTGGCCTACAAGCTGAACCTACGAGCAGAACTTGGTGGAGTTCACAACGTTTTTCACGTGTCAAATCTGAAGAAGTGTCTGTCAGATGAGACTCTCATTGTTCCTTTGAAGGAGCTCACTATCGACGATCAGTTGCGATTCGTCGAGGAACCAGTTGAAATCACGGACCGAGATGTTAAGGTCCTCAAGCACACCAGAATACCTCTTGTTCGGGTTCGTTGGAACTCCCGTCATGGCCCAGAGTTCACCTGGGAACGAGAAGATCAAATGAAACTCAAATATCCCCAGTTGTTCGAGAACAATGCAACCACTTCTGAGGCTGAAGCTACTACAGAATTTCAGGACAAAATTCCAAATCAACAGGGGGATAATGTGACACCCCAGGAAAACCAGTAAACTACTCAACTTAACTAGCTTCCTCAGTAACCGCATGCTAAATTTCGGGATGAAATTTCTTTCAAGTTGGGGATAATGTGACAACTCGAGTTTCTAAGATTCCATCTTCGCATTTATTTTTCGTTAACTATTTAGTTGTCTGATTATTTGCCTTGTAATTGTACACGTTGGATTATATATTGAGAAGTTTGTTTGATATGATTATCTATTTAATGTGACTTAGGTGTTTATTATGTATCCTGTTTGAAAAATTAAATCACTTAAACCTTGGAAAGGTCTGACGAAACACAAGTGTTTCGCATAAGCCACACTGACGAAACAGAGTTTGTTTCGTCACAAGCATCTCGACGAAACATGGTGTTTCGCCGGCCCATGATTCGCCGAAGCCCAGTAAGGGCCCAAATACGTTACGCGGATATTTATTAGGTGTTACAGTTTCATTCGAGACACTTTTAGCAAATCAGAAACCCTAGAGCTCTCTCCCCTTAGCGACAGCAATCCTGTGTGTTTGAAGCCTACTAGATCGATCAAGTTAGTGTTTCCGTTGTCACGGTTAGTGTTTAACCCTTGCATGATTTAAATTGATTGTTATCGCTGCATGATTCATCGATAATATATAATGCTTGGTCTTATGTTTGGAATCCCTTTTGATTGGTTATTATAATATGTATGAATAATAATGAAACTCGTAAACGCTATTCGAATTATGTGATGACAAAATGCTGAATCTGTGAATGTTTAGGGTTCTTGATGTTGTAGTTTTTAATAAGATGTTGTTTTATGGGATAGATTGGTTGATGTTGTGAATCCGTGAATTTGTGTTCATGTAATAGTCATTGTATGATAAAGATCGATTGAGATTAATGAATGATTCTGCTCTGATTGGTTGAACATCGAATGATTTCTGTATGATGATGATTGATAATAGAGTGTAACGGCTGTGGATAATGATTAGGGTTTGTGGGTAATGATTCGTTACACGACGTAACTGACGTGTAGACGAAACGCAAATCACGGCGAAACAGGGAGTGTTTCGCCGAGAGCAAATATGACGAAACGGAGGGTGTTTCGCCGAAGATGATCACGACGAAAGGGATGGGTTTCGTCGAAAGGGATTTACGACGAAACGGTGTGTTTCGTCGAGTTGTTAAACTGCACATTAACTTAGTTTAATTCTGTTAAGGGTTAACTGAGTTAGTTAACTGCTGTTAATGAAATGTAGGACTTACATATACTTGTATAACTGTTAAATGCTATGCGTTAGTTGTTACTACATGTACGTGATGATCTTGACTGTTAGTCAAACTTTGTGAATATTAACTGATTATGTACACGTGCGTACTTTAGGCCTTGACTGATTATTTGTGAGCACATACTTTAGCATACCGAGCAAACCAAGGTGAGTTCACACTTCCAAGGCATGGGATTCCCAGTGGGTTGGGAATGGGATTGTATGACTACCCGTACTTTCATCTCTACTAGACTACTTAACACCGTCCTCGGTTTGGGAAGGACGCCAGTGCTAAAACTGTGACAACCCGAGTTTCCAAGGTTTCTACTTGACTTAGTACTTGTTCACTAGATGTCGTTTCTAGATACATGTTGTGCCTTACAAGTGTGTTTTATAGTTTGATGTGCATAGTTGTATTAATGTGTTGTATTACGTTTGTGTTTGGGAATCTTAAAAGCAAGCAAGGAACCCACGAAATCACCCCAACCCAAATGCCCTACCCGAAAACACCCCCTTGGTGAGGACCCCTACCCCACGAAAACACTATGTTGGTGAAAACACTTAAGTGTTTTCGTCCACACTAAACTGCCGAAAACATGGAATGGGCTTTGGCCCAATAACGATTTAATATAGGTTTTGTTTTATCCAGTGCTTGAGTTCGATAACTAGTTAGCAAACCCTAATCACCTCACACACACTCTCTCGTTCACCTTTGAAACCCGACGGCAGTTTTGAGCACTCAAGTTCCATACGTCGATCGATTTACTGTCTTCTCTACTTGGGTTAGTAATCCCTTATTGATTAATATTTGTTTGAAATCATCATGAATTGTTTGTTGGTATCATATATTAACTGCTTTTATGAGGTGTTATGATCATATGATCTAATGGTGATTGATAAACAAATGATTAGATCTTTGTGATTTTAAATGGTGCTCGTTAATCTTTAAGAAATAGTGACCGGGTATAGGCTATTGTGTATGGTAAATTGTTAGTTTGGTCATGATTCTATGCTAATAATATTCATGTAACTGTAATGCGTATTATGGTCTAGAGTTAAGAAACTGTTCTTGATGAAATCGGTGGTGATGATATTAATTATTCGGATTGAACGATTGTTGGATGAAACCGTCAAAACTGTTAGTGTCGTTTTGGGTGGCTGCTGAGTATTTCTGACATTGTGGATAATGTTGACGTCAACTGCATTAATATCGATTAGGTTAACACATGGACTGAGCTGTTTGTGAATGTGTATGTAATGATTGACTAGATCTTGATACATGGTTACTGTTATGATTGATGACCATTAGGACTTTGGTTCCGTAACTGTTGCTGTGATGATGATGAATTATTGTTTAGGCCGACGAAAACACTACCCCAACGAAAACACTTTGGGTTTTCGTCACCCAAGTGTTTTCGTCAATTGGAGTTTTCGGCCCAAAAGTGTTTTCGGCCCAATTGTGTTTTCGCCAACAAAGGATCTCGGCCCCACTGTTTTCGGCCCAAGTGTTTTTGGTCCAAAAGTGTTTTCGGCTAATAGTCCTTAATTTGTATATGAAATCTGTTAAGTATGCAACTACGTTTAACTTATTAACTGAGTTAAGTTTATTAACTCAGTTAACTTCAGGTATGTAACTTTGTTAAACAAATGAACTTTAGTTAAGTTGGTAAGCTAATAACCTAATTGTTTGTGAACTCTATTAGATAATTAACACTGTTAGTTTATATTCCTGTATGTATGTTGATTCCGTTAAGTTGTAAACTTTGTTAAACATGTTAGCTCTGTCGAGCATGTTAATTGATTAACCATGTTAGATATTACTAAGAACTCAGTTATATGGAGTATGACTGTGTGAACATGAACCAACTGTTATGTGCTACTTGATGAGAAATGCATAAACACACTATGTGACGTTAGATTTGTGTGCAAGATTGTTACGAACGAAAACTGATTGTATACACGTGCGTACTATAGGTCATGATTGATTAATTGTGGACGTGTAACCCTTTTAGCATACCGAGCAAACCAAGGTGAGTTCACACAGCCAAGGCATGGGGTTCCCGGGTGGGAATGGGATTGGATGACTTATTGTATATACTCAGATGATAGAACCTAACGACAAGATACGGCTAGACTAGTAACACTTATTGAACTGATCTTCGCACACCTGCCAAGGGTTGGCCGCGATATTATGACTGACTTCGCACACCTGCCTTAGGAAGGCCGCGAACTAAATTTACTAATCTTCGCACACCTGCCTGGGAGGCCGCGATACAAATAAACCTAGTCTAGAATACTTGGGAAAGACATCCCCTAATCTTCGCATACCTGCCTGGGAGGCCGCGATGGAAACTAATACGATACATGACATAACGAACGAACATACTACTCACACTATACTATTACTGAACTATAAACTGTGAACTCGCTCAACTAGTTGTTGACTCTCTATTACATGCCTTGCAGGCTTATAGGTGCATATCCAGGGAACTTGCTGTCTGGGAAGCTGGAGTGATCATGGGTCAAGACACATGGATACGCAACACAAGAATTAAGAACTTACATGTGGTTTTATAAACACTCATTGAGTTAAATATGCTTCCGCTGTAAACTGTGAAATATTGTAATATTGTAACACTTGTTGTTTATAAATGAAAGTACTGTTCACCTATACTTATGAGTTCAATGTGATTGATGGTTAAGATCCTGGTCAGTCACGCCTCCAAGCGGTGGTACTCCGCATGTGGATTTTGGGGGTGTGACAAAAACCTACATAAAGCCTACGTACTATTGTCCTCGGTTTGGAAAGGACACTAGTGTTAGAACCTACGTAAAACCTACGTACTATTGTCCTCGGTTTGGGAAGGACACCAGCGCTAAACCTACGTACTTGATACGTACTACTGTCCTCGGTTAGGGAAGGGAACTTACGTAAAACCTACGTAAACTCATACTTACCACTGTCCTCGGATTGGGAATGACACTTATAGATACGACTAGTCTAGTACATACAACATGGGAAGCCCCCATTTAATATTGTAAAGGTTTGGAGACAAAGATACTGGGTAACGCATGGTTATGAAACGAACTTACAATTTCTGAAACGAACTCATTAACTGAACAATCAACTGTGAACTCGCTCAACTTTATTGTTGACTCTCTGTTACATGCCTTGCAGGGCGTTAAGTACTCATGGAGCTTGCACTGGGAGGCGTAGTCGTTGTGGGACATGGACAGTGGATGCCATGTTAAAAACATTATGACATTTTGAACTTAATACTTATGTTGGGTTTTCATATTATGCTTCCGCTACTTAAACTATGTTTTGTTTGGACACCAGTTGTATTGTGTTGGATTTCATAAACTTCTTTTAATTATATGCTATGTTCAATATGATTGGTGGCTTGATCCTGGTCAGTCACGCTTCCAAGCGGTGATACTCCGCGTGTGGATTTTGGGGGTGTGACACGTTTTTTGTGGGTGGGTTCTAGTGAAGAAAAAAAGATTCCATGGGTTGCTTGGGATATAATAACTACTCCGAAAAAGAAAGGTGGTTTGGGTGTGGCAAAGTTACAAGAGGTAAATGATGCGCTTCTTCTGAAATGGACATGGAGATTTAAAAAAGAAGGTAGTAGCTTGTGGAAGAAAATTATTTTGGGATGTCATGGGTCGAGTAGGCCTTGGGCTATGTTACAATGTAACGCCTCGGCTAGTGGTTGTTGGAAACAAATCGTGAAAGTGGGGGAGAAAAAACTCCCAAATGGTTCGGCTCTTAATACTTATTTTGTTGGTTTGCTTGGCGATGGTTCTACTATTAACTTTTGGGGAGACATTTGGTTACGAGAAGAACCTCTTCGACTTACATATCCAAACTTGTTTTGGCTGGAAAAAAAGAAATGGGTCAAAGTTTCGGCTCGGATTCAATGTGTGAACAATGTTAAGAGCCTGGAGTGGGATTGGAGGATGCCTCCTTCTTCGTATGCGGAATTGACAGAGTTGTTTCAACTTCTAGGCGATATCCAAGAGTTGAATTGGAGAGGAGGTCTAGATGATTGGAAATGGAAGGCAGAAAACGATGGTATTGTCACAGTGTCCGCTGCAAAGAAATTGATCTCCGCTAATTCTATGGCTTCTAATAGTCCAAAGGTAAAATGGAAAGGTTAGGTCCCTTTAAAATGCAAAATAATAGTTTGGAGTGCTGCTCGTAATCGACTTCCAACTACTTCAGAGCTCCTGAAACGTGGAGTGAATTTGCAACACGCCTCTTGTGCTCTTTGTCAAACGGATCAGGAAACGGAAATTTATTTTTTCACCGGGTGATTGCTTTCGAATGAAGTTTGGAGTAGAGTTGAAGCTTGGTGCCGGTTGAATCCTATTTTTGCTTTCGATGTGACAGACCTTTTGCAAGTAGCGGAGACTCAAACAAATACAAATACATCTTAAGAGGTATTGTTTTCATTACAATGTGGGCGTTGTGGAATGAACGTAATGCTCGTATTTATAATAACAAGTATCGAAGACCGGTTGAGGTTATGGAGATCGTAAAGTCGACGTCGTACTTTTGGATTCGGAATAGATCTAGATTGGAATAATTGATGTAAATATCCTATGGATTTGATCTAATTTCGTTTGTTTGCCCGGGGGTCCTTGTTTTGAGGACCGCTTGTGGTGCTTGAATGAAGTTTTCCTTTCAAAAAAAAGGTAATGATTAAAGGGGCTCCATCCCATACCATATGTGTTATTGAGAAGATGCAATAGAGCCCTTTCAATGATGTGGCGTCTATGTATCGTTGATATTGTTGCAAATCATTCAATTTGGGTACATTGGATATTCAAGGGGCTTACCAGATTGAAGTCATAACCGCAACTTTGTCTTTAGCATTATATGAGTAAATTATTATTTTGGCCCTTATGGTTTAGCCAGTTTAACCATTTCAGCCCAAAAAGGAATCTTTTGACATATCAGATTCCAAGGTTGCATTTTATAACGGTTTTGGCAACTGACACTAACTTTGTTACTTTTTTGCAGTTAAGTATAAGGGTAATTAGGTAATTTTATACCTTAGGGGTTGTTTTTGATAGTTACAAAGTTCTTTTAATATTTAAGAGGTTATTAATGCAATTACTCAAGCTTTTTTTTATTATTTCGTTATTTTCACAATTACTATTAACAAAATATGTTTTATATATATAAATAAATATGTATTTTCATTAAGCGTTTGTTTTTTATAAACGTCATTTTTAAAATAATTTATTTTTTTAACCTTTTTTAAACCGTCTATCGTTTTTAAAATTATTCATTTTTAAACCGCTTGTTTATTAAAATCGTTCTTTTTAAAGTTGCTTGTCTTTTAAAGTTTTTTTAAATGATTCATTTTGTACCGTTCTTTTTTAAAATCATATTTTTACTTTTTAACAATTCGTTATTTTAAGTCATTAAATTTTAAAAGCGTTTCTTGTTAAACCGTTCCTTTAAGAACCGTTTTTTAAAATCGTTCATTTTTGAAACTTTTTATTCAGTTTACTTATAGCCATTAGGGAAAAAGAACTTCAGAAAATGAACGATTTTAAAAATCCAAGAAACTAAAAAACAATCGATTTTAAACGAACGAGTGGTTTAAAAAATGAAGATTAAAAAAATGACGTTTATAAAAAAACAAAACCTTAAAAAAGTAAGTTAACAAGTGTAAGCAACTAGAAAATGCACGAATTTAATAAACGAAAAGTTAAAAAAATAACGAATTTTGAATAAACAAACGACCCAAAGAAATTGAAGATTTGAAAATGAAATAAACCATTCTAAAAAAAGTTTAAAAATGAATGTTCTTTTGCAAACTTTTTATTAGAATGTTTTTTTTTTCAAATTTTACATTTCTTTTGTTTTTTTTATACACGTTGTTTTGTAAAATTTAAAAATGAAAGACTTAAAAAGTGAGTAGTTTAAAAAATAAATGATTTTTAAAATAATGGTATAAAATAAAGTGTTTAACAAAACTTTAAAAGACAAACGACTTTAAAAAGAACGATTTTAAAAAACAAATGGTTTAAAGAGGAATAATTTTAACAACGATAGATGGTTTAAACAAAATGTAAAATAAAAAATTATTTTTTTAAAATGGCATTTATAAAAATAAACGGTTAATGAAAATACATATTTATTTGTATATTTAAAACGTGTTTTGTTAAATAATAATCGTGAAAATAACGAAATAATAAAACAAAACTTGAGTAATTGCATTAAAATCTCTTAAATATTAAAAGAACTTTGTAATTATCAAAAATTACCGCTAAGGTATATAATGACCTAATTATCCTTACACTTAACTGGAAAAAAGTAACAAAGTTAGTATCAAGGGCCAAAATCGTTATGAAATGCGACCTTGGGGTCTGATATGTAAAAAGATTCCTTTTTAGGTTGAAATGGTTAAACTGGCTAAACTACAGGGGCCAAAAGAGTAATTTACTCGCATTACATATATACATTTTATAATTATATCTAAGGTAGTTTAAATTTAAACTAACTAAGATTCATCATTCTTCTTTCTATCTTTGAAAATTCAAGAAAATGTGAACTTAAACACTATGCAAAAGGTTGGATTTGAAATGGTCAACATTGATGAATTTTGGCTTCATTTATATATCTTTTTTTGACTTGATACAGTTTGGATATCTTGATTGAAAACGAGGCTTAATTTTTGGTGTATAGTGGTAGTAATATCCAATTTGATTATGGGTTTTTGCTTGAAAAAACATTATTTTTTACCTTTTGGTGTTTCTTGGGGGAATTGTTCAACTTGATCATGGGGTTCCTATGTTCATAATAATATTTTTTTAGTAAGCATTGGATTTAATAGTATGTATCATTCTACATTTTTTCAAAAGGATGGTATATAAACCTCTAAATTAAGTTTTGAATCCATTTTTCTATATACTGTTTATTATAGCAATCATCTTTCATTATAAAGTGTAAAGTGTAATATATGCTTATTTATTCTAAGTACCTAATTATGTGTATCGCACATGTTTATCATAGTATATAGGAAAGTCGTTCCCTTTTAAGTGGTTAAATGTTTGGTTTCATGGTGGATATTGGTAAGGGCGGACTCAAGCACACATCAAGGTGGGCGGGCGCACCCCCAGGGAAAAAAAAATTTAGTGTTAAATTCCGTCGAAAATCTCGTCCGTACCCCTTGAAATTTTTCGTCCGCACCCCTTGGAATTTTTCGACCACACACTTGAAATTTTTCGTCCGCACCCCTTAGGTAAAAAGTGTTATCAATTTATATTTTAATTTTTTTTAGTAAACTCTTATTTTTTTAAAAAATACTACCTAAATTATATAACTTTTAATACGTAACTAAACCCAAATACTCATACCTTTACCCACTTATAATTCCTAACTAGCTAGCCCACTAAGTCTTAGCCCATTAACCAAACCCTACAATATTTCAAACTATAATAAAATAATTAAAGCGCAAAACCTTTAGAAATTCTCTCCCGCTCTCTCTTTCTCTTGCGTCCTTGCACTGCCAACGAACAACATCACCCAACGACAACAGTCCAGCAGCCGGCGACCACCATAATCAGCCACCATACCACCGTTTTTGACACCAAATCTAACCGGAATCCGAACACGGGTAAGTTTCTTTGTTATTTTGATGATTTTGGTTGATATTATAGGAGAAAAAAGGGTAATAAAGTTGTTAAATAGGTTTGAAATTTTGTGTGTTTTGACGTTGTTTATGGTTGTTTAGATGATTTTTAGGGTGATTATGTTGTTTATATATTTTTAGGGTGATTACAACTTACGTTATGATTTCTAGGGCTTGAATAGTTGAAAATTAAAATTAAAATTGAAACATTATATTATGGAGTGATGAACTTATGTTATATAAAGAAAGAATTGCTTAAGAAATTAGCTTTAGATGATGTTTTGGATAGATTTCAAAAAATGAAAACCCGTAGGGCGTCGACGTTTTAATTATGTTTGTAACAAGGTTTGACATGTTTTTTGATGATTATATAAATTTAGTTTGATGTTCGTTTGTTTTACATGACCCGACCCGATACGAACCGATTTTTTTACTTATATACCTAGGGGCCTAAAATTTTTAAAAATGTTCCGCACCCCCATGGAAAAATTCCTGGGTATAGGTTTAGACCATTTGGCGTGGAAGCCACAACCACGCCGGAACACCATCCAGGAGGCGGCGTTGTGGCTGGCGTGGGGAGGGGGCGGGAGAATTTCCATAGGCGTTGTGTTGTTGATGTTAATATGGGTGATGGTGATTGGGTGTGGTTTAGAGATTTGTTTTTCCTTTTTATTTAATAGATTTGATTTGTAAGATAATAATAAAAAGTATGTGTCACGTGTTACACCACGCCATTCTTTCACGCCTTGTCTCACTCCTTTCATTTTTAAACCACACCACTATTCTGATGCGTGCTGACGTGACGTCCACATGTCACACAACTTCTCCTTTTCTAGCCCCCCTCCTCACTCCATATAGTCTTAGTAGCTGTGTGAGTGTGTGAGTTAAGGCATTCTAAAAAGAAAATCATTAATTACAGAGAACATCCTTTATGTTTAAAGTTCATCCCAGGTTTCATTTTTTCCACTACTTAACATCCGGTTTTCAGTTAGCATTCTTTAATGACTATTTTACCCAAACGCGTAACATACAATAATATGTAAAAACTTTGTTGTATATATACTTTTAGGGGTCTTCAGAAAAAAGCGAAACCAAATAAAAACTGAAAACCGAACTGTAACCGTAACCGAAAAAACCAATCCGAATAACGAATTCGGTGTTTGGTTTGGTTTTTAACCGAAACCGAATTGTGAATTTGGTTTTGTTTTGGTTCTATATATATTTTTATTTTGTTTATTTGGATAATTGAATAAACAGCTAATTTAACTAATTATTAAATAAAAATAATAATATTTAATAAACCATTTAAATTTATCGGCCCACATGATAAATATAAAGCCCAACTCACAAACTAAGCCCACTTATTTATATAGTTTTACTCTTCAAAATATAGTAGGGTTTCTAAATTTTCACATATAAGGTTAAAAGATGATTTATGTTGACTATTTCTAGTTTCTATGTTCTATGTTTTGAATTTTAAACTTTGTAGTTGTGTGTACGGCTATTTTCTGGATGTGTTTGTTTTATTTTGAATTGAAACTTTCTTTTATTTACATATAGTTCGATTTAAATTAGTTGCTGACTTGATGTTAAGAAGTTGGAACATAAACATTAATTATAAATATCAATTTGGAAAAAAAAGTACTTACGAACAATTTGGTTGAAATTGGTTTTTAACTGAATCAAAACCGAATTGAATTTGGTATGGTTGGGTTTGGTTTGCATATTCCTAATTTGGTTGGTTGGATTTAGTTTGGGGTACAAAATTTTGAAAAACCGAATAAATCGAACCGTATAAATCAAATAAACCGTAAACCAAACCTGTTGATGCAACAAACACGGGACCAAGGATGGTAGCTTGGCTGGTCAGGCAAAAGGGCTGAAAGGTTCAGTTTTGCCTAACGCAGGTCGCGGGGTCCCTCCACGTTTGCAAAACGTGGAAGGAGGTTCACTAGTATGATTGAGATATTTGCTTTGAAGTTCTTTCTTCGAGACTAGCTCGAATTCAGAAAAGAAAGCAAATGAGATGAATCTGATGGAGAGTTATTTGGAGGTGACAAAGAACTCTTGAATGACAAGAGATTAAGGAATCTCTGCTTTTTGGAATGTCCAGGAAGTGTCTTCGAGCTGTCTTCTTATAGTGGAAGACACCTCTCGAAATGGTATGGACCATACTAGCGGAACCTGTTTGCTTATGGAGGGTTTCCCCTTTTGGGGTTCAAGGCTTTGGACCCCTGGTTAATAGGGTGTGCCTGTACAGACCTGCTCTGACTTTGTGAGTTGGTGAGCGTGAGTTGGTGAGATGAGTTGGTGGACATGACTAGTTACTGTTCCTCGATTCACTCATTATACAGCTTTTCATCCGATGAACCTTTCAACCTTTTAAGCCCTTTGCATATTAATAATTTTATTTGTCTTTGGGCTACCCCCGTCGTCAGCCCCCCAAGTCAGAGGTTTTTGGGGTATTATGCTCAAAGACTTCTGACTTTTATGCATGTCTTGTAAAGGCTTCAAGGGTTCGTTGTTTGGAGGCTTGAAGGGTTTGAGGCGGTTACTTTTTGAATTTTGAATTTTAATCGATTTGACAGTTGATTTGACATGTGTCAGGCGGCGAATTGGCAGAAGTTACTTATTTACCTTTAATGCCCCTACTTTACTCTCTTATTTGTTTTAACTATTGTAAAGTTTCTTCACTTTCTTTGCAATCATTCACCGTTTTCCTCTTCTCAGGTTAGTTTCTCTCTTCCATTATCGCTTTTACTTTGTTCTTATCATGGGTGCCCTTAAGGATTTAGCGAGGTCATTCTCCCGGATGACACAAGAGGAAGTAGACCTGTTTTGCCTTGAATATGGCATTGATAAACAGTTTAATCCGACCGCCCCTGCTTGCGATGTTTCTATTGACAAACCGATTCCTGGTTTTATTGCTTTGTATTGTCGCCATTTTCAATGGTCCAACCTTCGTTACCCTTTTTCGTTTTTCGTTCTGAACTTGCTTGAATATTACCGAGTGTCCTTTGGGCAAGTTCATCCAAAAGGGATGGCTAGGGTTTTACATTTTGAAGTGCTTTGTCGTGCTCTTGGTTATGATCCCCCCCTGTTGCTTTTCCGGAGGTTTTTTCGTTTAGCCAAAAATGGCGATTGGTTCACGTTTGAAACAACAAAGATTGATACTTGTCTTGTTTCGTCCATGGTTACAACCCTTGGATCCTGGAAGGATACCTTTTTCTGGGTTTCTGAATCGATTGTTCCATTCAAAATGGTGTGGAGGCATCCGGATGCTGTTCTCAATGATCCGGAGCCTGCTGAGTCTGAATTAAACGATGCCTTTCTTTCTGCTATTCGGGGTTGCCCTTCGAGGGTTCGTCCCTTTCCCGAACATTTGTTAGTGCTTTTAGGGGTTAGTAATATTTGGGCAAAAGTTGATCGGGATCCGGTGTTGATGAGAAATGGCCTTGGTATGCATTTTCTCCCTATGCCTTTTCGTCCTACTTTGTTTGTGACTTATTTTCTTTATTTGTTTTTTGGCAGTTATGTCTGCTTTGGACTTCATCAAGAGTGACGATACGTCCGATGTGGTTTTTGAAGATGCTCCGACTGTTCCGGGTGAAAATGTTGTTGTGAGGACCTCTGAGCAGAGGTTTGAGGGCTCGGGTTATGTCAGTGTTGAAAATGTGAAGGGTTTTACCAAGTCCAATGTTCCCAAGCCTTCAACTCGCCGGTTATCTCGTCGTTTACTGAAGGCTACTCCTCAATCCACTTCCACTGAGCCAGTGGATTTGAGTGATGACATCGAGGTTTCTGAGGATCAGGCTGAGGCAGAGGTTGAGAAGGAGAAGGAATTAGTTGTGCGTGGTAAGAAGGTTCGAGGGAAGAAGGGTGTTGTTACCCCTGTTCAAGAATCGTCTAGCAGGGACGTTGAAGGGTTGAACCCTGAGGGCACTTATGTGCCTGCTTGGTTGGTTAAGAATGATGACACTTTTAAGGATGCTGCTGTTTGTGAAGATGCTCTTAGTCATCTTGCTCCTCCTTCCGTTCGTGAAGCTATTGCTGAGATGGATGATGACACTATGTTGTCTCGCATGGTTTTAACTACTTGCAACCTTGCAGCCATGCTTCCCCAAGGGATTACACGCTTTCGCCAAAGGATGCGGGAGTATGAGGATTTTTCTAAAAAGAAAGACAAAATGAAATCCTCCCTTGCATCAATGAAGAAGGAAGTGGCTGGGTTTGCAGAGAAGGAGGCAGCTTGGAAGAAGGAGATTGAGGATTTGAAGAAGATGCATGCCATTGAGATGGGTGACCTGAAGAAAAGCTTTGAAGCTAATTTGCTGAAGTTGAAGGCTGACCGAGAGGCCTTATCTGTCCAGCAGAAGGCTTTTCGTGAAGAAAAGGAGGGGTTGAAGGCTTCCGTTGGTCAGGTGACTGCGGATAATCAGTGGTTGATCGAGCATGGGTTTCAGCAGGTTGTGACTTATCTTTTGCACTCTAAGGAATTTAACTCTGCCCTTGGTGATGTTTACACAAAGCTGCTGAACCTGGGGAAGCATCAAGGCCTTACTGCTGGCTATAAACTTCATGAATCTGGGCAACCTTTGGAGAAGTCACTCGTGTATCGCCCCGAGGCTTCTGATGTTTTCAAGGCTTCTGTTGAGCAGATGGAGAGGCTAACTTACCCTTATATTCATGAGGTATCCTCCTGCTTTGGTAAGCCTTTGTCTGTTTTACAGGGATTGAAGCCTGAAGGGTTGAATGAGAAGGTTTGTGCTGAGGTTTTGGGCTCTTTGTCGAGGAAGAGGTCTTACTCCGGGGACAGTGATGATACCCTTTCCAGTCTGCCTGAAACCTCGAAAGATGCTGGTTTGGAAACCTCTGCAGTTGGTGGTGAAGAAGGTGTGAAGGTGAAGAAGACAAAGAAAGCTAAAAAGTCTAAGGGTGAAGGTTCCAAGCCCTCTGATAACTGACATTTATTCGTAGCTTTCTTAGCAAACATTTTATGTTGTGTAATGTTTTAAACAATGTTTAGGTTTTAGGGACCCTTAAGGTTCCCATGGTTGGTTGGTTGGGCCTATATGGCTGTTAAACATTAGTTTTATTTGCAAGTCACTAGGGCTTGCTTTAACTGTCTTATGGAGGTCTTTTATGGCCTTTCTTAACTTATGGCATGATGTTTGTCGTTGATGTTTTTGTTTGTTTTACTTGCTTGGTTTGTTTTGTGGGGTTTCAACCCTTCAAGCTCTTTTTTTTTGTATGATTGCTGCCGGGTTGAAGCCTTTAACCTTTCAAGCTAAGTATCCGTTGGTTGAACGCTGGGTAGCTTCTGTTTTGGTTTGTGTGTTTGGTTGGTAGGCTTGTGTATTTATTTTTCTTGCCTTGTCTTTGTTTACTTTGTCTTTATGTTTTTTACACTTTAAAGGGTTCAGTGCTGCAGTCACTTTGCCTTAGTGTTTATCATCAAGACGTAGTATCTATCCTTTTCTTTTATTTCGTTGTAATTTGTTTGATTTCGTAAGTCTGTTTATTGGGTACATTTTTTAGACTTAAGGAACGATTGGTGTAGGCTGTTCAAACCTGTCTATGAGACACTATTGTTTTTCTTTGATAAGTCTCATGGAGTTGTATTGATTTAGGAACTCACCCCTTATATAGGTCCATTCAACCCTTGAACCTATTGAGCGATATGGCCTGGGAGCTCATCCCCTTACATGGCCCTTGCCATGGAGTTTTTTGCTAGGTTCTCAACCTGATATTAGGATAGAAAGACAAGTTTGATAAAGTAACTTCATTCATTCAAGCAACATTTGCTTTTACAAAAGGTTTTTGTTTTGCTACAAACCAAACTTTCTAAACATAAAACCTTCTAAGGGTTTTTCCGTTCCAGTGCCTTGGAAGCCTTTTGCCTTCTGAATCTGCCAGCTTATAGGATCCGCCCTTGTGTGCTTCGAGGATGGTGTAAGGACCTTCCCATTTTGGGCCTAGTTTCCCTTGGTTTTCCTTTTTGCTGGCTTCATTGTTTTTGAGGACTAGGTCCCCTGGCTTGAATCTTTCGTTCTTGACCTTTTTGTTGTAATAGGCCTCCATCCTTTGTTTGTACTTGGCTTCTTGTATTGCTGCTTGATCCCGGGCTTCTTCTAGGAGTTGCAAGTTCAACATGGTCTCTTGTGTGTTTACATTGGGATCCATGTTGACAACTCGTTGGGTTACAACTCCTATTTCAGCTGGGATTACGGCTTCGGATCCGAATACCAAGCTATAAGGTGTCTTTTTGTGACTTGTTTTTTCCGTCGTTCTGATTGCCCATAAAACGCTAGGCAATTCCTCCAGCCAATTACTTTCATATCTCCCCAATCTTGTCTTGATGCCTTCTACAATACTTCTGTTGGTTCTTTCAACCTGGCCATTTGATTGCGGGTAGGCCACTGAGCTGAAGATTTGGTTGATCCTGTACTCCTTGCACCAAAGGCTGAAGGGTTTCTCGGCGAATTGTTTCCCATTATCGGTGACAATTACCCCTGGTAACCCATAGCGACATATGATATTCTCCCAAACAAAGTCTATGACTTGTTTTCCTGTGATTTTGGCAAGGGGTTTAACCTCTGGCCATTTGCTGAAGTAGTCGATTGCTACCAATAGGAATTTTACTCCCCCTTTGCTTGGAGGGAATGGACCGACAATGTCCATTCCCCATTTATGGAATGGCCATGCTGAGGTTATGGGGACCAAGTCGTGTTTGGGACTTTTTGGTATTGGTGAGTGGATTTGGCAGGCATCGCATTTCTTTAGTTGCTCAGCGGTGTCACGATGCATTGAAGGCCAGAAATATCCCAAATTCATAAGCTTTGCAACCACCGATCTAGCTCCAAAATGAGCTCCACATATTCCTTCATGCACTTCTTTGACCAAATATTTGCTTTGTTCAGGGCCCACACACCTTAATAATGGTGCAAGGTATCCTTTTTTATAGAGGATTTCTCCTTGCAACACATATTGTCTTGCTTTGATCTTTACCCTTTCAGCTTCCATTTGGTCGTTGGGTAGTTCATTGTTTTGAAGGAACTTCTTTATGGGAGTCATCCAATTTGGATCTTCCTCGGTGACCACATCTTGTACTTCCAATTCATCAATTGAACGAGCCTTCAACACTTCAACCAACACCTTTTTTGTGAGGTGGGCGAATGTGAGGGACGCTAATTTGCTTAAGGCATCTGCCCTTTTGTTTTGGGATCTTGGAATTTGTTTGATGTTGCATGCTTGAAAGGTGTTCATTAATTCCTTGGACTTTTCTTTGTACCTTCTCATGTTGGGCTCTTTGGCAACATAGCTATCGTTGACTTGGCTTGATACCAATAGTGAATCAGTGAACACTTCAAGCTTGTTGACTTTCATTTCTTTGGCTAGCCGGAGACCAGCAATCAGTGCTTCGTATTCAGCCTCGTTATTGGTGGTCTGAAAGTTGAAACGAAGAGCATATGTGAATTCTAGCCCTTCAGGGTTGATTAAGATTATACCAGCTCCTGACCCTTCAACGCTTGAAGCCCCGTCTGTGAATAGTTTCCAGGCTTCAGGGTTGGAGGGTTCAGTGGTTGTGGTGTTTACTTCCTCAGTCTTTTGGCTTGGGATTTCTACTAGGAAGTCAGCCAAAACCTGAGCTTTGATTGCTTTTCGTGGGACATAGGTGATGTTATGTTCACCTAGTTCCACTGCCCATTTTGCCAATCTTCCCGAGTTTTCAGGTTTTTCAAGCACGTTCTTAACAGGTTGGTCAGTGACCACTTGTATAGGATGTGCTTGGAAGTACCTTCTAAGCCTTCTGGCTGTTTGGACCAAGGCTAGGGCTAACTTTTCAAGGGGAGGATATTTGGTTTCAGCCAGTTTTAAGGTTTTGCTGAAAAAATAGACGGGTACCTGAGCCTTATCCCTTTCAATGGTTAGGACGGCACTGATGGCTTCATCGGCGACTGAGAGGTACACCGATATGAGCTCCCCGGTTTCCGGTGCTGCGATATCTGGCAGTGAAGCAAGGTGCTGCTTCATTTGATTAAAAGCTTCCTCAGCCTCATTGGTCCATCTGAAATCTTTCTTATCTGAACAATTCTTGAGCGTTTTGTAGAATGGTAGAGATCTTTCGGCCAGTTTTGATGTAAAACGTTTCAAGGCTGCAAGCTTCCCATTTAAGCTTTCAACCTCCTTCTTGGTTCTTGGTGGTTTAGCTTCGAGAACAGCCTTTACTTTGTTGGGGTTGGCCTTGATGCTTTGCTTTCCCACAATATGACCCAAGAATTTTCCTTCATCAAACCCAAACGAACATTTTTCAGGGTTAAGCTTCATGTTGATTTTTCTAAGATTCTTGAAGGTTTCTTGGATGTCATCAAGCATCTGGTATTCCGTTTTGCTTTTGATCACCAGGTCATCGACATATGCTTCCATGTTTCTTCCAATTTGGCTTTCGAAGGCTTTATCGACGAGCCGTTGGTAAGTGGCTCCTGCGTTCTTGAGGCCAAAAGGCATTTTTTGATAACAGAAAATGCCCTTGTCGGTGTGGAAAGCCGTCTTTTCTTCGTCTTCTTTTTTCATGAGGATCTGATGATAGCCTTTGTATGCATCGAGAAAGCATTTGAACGGGTATCCCGTGAGTGAATCAACCTTGAGGTCAATTTCTGGGAGTGGGTAACAATCTTTAGGACAAGCCTTGTTAAGATCCTTGAAATCTATACACATTCTCCAAGAGTTATCAGGTTTTCGAACCATAACAGGATTAGCAATCCATGACTGGTACTTAACTTCTCGAAGAATGCCAGCTGATACAAGTTTTTCAACCTCTTGGCAAGCTGCTAGGCTTCTTTCAGGTGCCAGGCTTCTTTTCTTCTGCACCACTGGCTTGATATTTGGTGGTATTCTTAACTCATGTTCAGCAATGTTTCGAGGGATTCCGGTCATATCCTCGGGGGACCAAGCGAATACATCGCTGTGATGTTTTAGCAGCTTCTCAAGGTATGAAAGAGTCTCTTGAGAAAGGTTGGGGTTGACCCTTATTCGTTGTTCAGGGTACTTGGGGTTGATGACTAACCCTTGCTTGTCTTTCTCGTCATTGGAGCTTTCTCCTTCGATTAGATAAGCTTCCTGTGAGGGTTGAAGGGTTGCAATCCCTCTCTCGGTGGGGAACTTGACAGTGCCATGGCCAACGGATACAGCCATGTAAAATGCACACTGTCCGGGTCTCCCTATGATCACATCATAATTGGAAGGGATATTGATAACCACGAAGGTTAGTGATCGAGTCCTTTCCTTTAAACCTTCCCTGAAACATACGTTAAGAGTTATTTGCCCCAAAGGTTTCAAGGTTATATCAGCGATACCTTTTATGGAAGTCCCGGAGGGTTGAAGCCTTGAACGCTCCTCATTGCTTAATCGGTTAAAGAACTTTTCGAACATGATTTCAGTGGCTGCTCCCGTGTCTATGTATGCTTTGCATGTTTGTAAGGTCCCCACGAGGGCTTCGACCACAAGAGGGCCAGGTAGTGGGTCCTTCTTTGTTGGGGGGAAGCAGACACACTGAAGCTCCCAAGCTTCCAGGCGTTGTTTCTTGTAAGGGGCCTTGTCATCAGAGTACACCATGTTTACTTCCTTTCCTTTGCTTTCAGCCATTTTGTCTCGGACTCCTTTTACCAAGTGGGCAAGTTCTCCTGACTTGACAGCCTCTTCAATTCTCTTTTTCAGTTGGAAGCAATCATTGGTGTGATGTCCCTTTTCTTCATGGAATTCACAGAACTGAGTGGAGTTCTCGTTTTTCCGACTTTTGGGAAGAGGCCTGGGAGGTCTGAAGTTTTGCTTGACCTCTTCCGTTGCCAGGATCTCCTGAGGGGTTTTGGTGAGAGGAGTGAAACTCATGTTTTTATCTCTGCTTGGAGGGTTACGCCCTTCAACCCTTCGAGGGTCTGAACCCTTTGGGCGTCTGTCGTAAGAGTTGAAGTTGCCTCTCTTTCTAGCTGGACTGCTACTTCGCCAACCAGAACCCCTTTTCCTTTGTTCCTTGATATCAACAGCTTCTTCTCCTCGGATATGAGCCTCGGCTCTTTCAAGGGCTTCTTCCAAGGTTTTGGGTAGAGATTTGTTGAAATCTCGTGTGAGATACTTAGAGGTTATGGCGTTCATAAAACCGGCAACCCTCATTTTCTCATCAGCCCCCACGTAGGTTAGCCCTTCTTTTTTGTACCGTTCAATGAATGCTCGTAGGCTTTCGTCATCTCGTTGTTTTATTTGGAAGATTACAGTCGCGTCTTTGACGTATCTCCTTTGTTGGGAGAAGTTTGCCAGGAAGCCTCTGCTGAGATCATCAAAGCTTCGAATGCTTTGAGCAGGAAGGTCGTTGAACCAAATTCTAGCGGACCCAATGAGGGTTTGCATGAACATTAGGCAACATTCAGCATTCGACCATTTTTCTATTCGAGCAGCACCAGTAAAGATTTGAAGATGATCTTCTGGATCTTCGGTCCCATCATACGTTTTGATGTGGGCAGGCATTTTGATTTTTGACTGGAAGTCATAATCAGCTATCTGTCTTGAAAAGCATGAAAGGTTGCTTGGCTTGTAAGGTTTAGCCAAGTCCTCTTCAGGTCTCGTGCCTCCGTTGTTATTATTGCCTTGGTTTCCCTGGGTGGCCAGCACTTGATTGATGAAGTGCTGCCAAGGGAAGTGGGCCATCATCTGAGACATCACATTGGGCACGAAATTGAAACCTTGAAGGCTTCCAGGACCAACCGAGCAACTTACCCCAAGAGGGGTGCTGGCAACAGCACTTCGTGCTAAAGGGAGCACGGACAGGGCCTGCTCCCATGTGGTATTCAGAGAAGTGGGACAACTAGTCACTGGGGATTGTAGGAGTTGGTCGAGGGTTAACTCGTGTCCCAGAGGAGTACCACTAGCGGTTGGTTGGGAAGAAAGAACCGGGTGAACAGTGGGATTTGTCATAGTGGACAAATAAGGATGAAAGTTTGAAGGGTTGCTGGGACCAGCTTCCCCTCTTGTAACGAAGGGTGGTAGAGGTGGTCCAGGAGATAACGTCGGCTCAGGCTCGTCATAGTCTAGACGAATCCTTATACCTTTTTCCCTTTCTCTGTTCACATGTTGGTTAAGAAGTGATCTTAACTCAAGGAAGTTATTAGCGACCCCCTCGGGGGTAAGTTCAACGCGTGTAGGAGTGTCAGATACACCAACGTTGGGAGACGGAGCTCCAGATCTGGATGGGGTTGGTGTGTTAAAGGTGAGGAACTCGGGTGTACTCCCCGGAGTTGAAAAAGGCGTTGTTATTGTTGTGTGAGCTTGACCACTTCCCGGGGTAGAGGTGTTAGGAATCTGGTTCACCTCCCCCGGAGATCCACTTTCTGACATGGTGATTTTGAAAGGAGCTACACGTACCAGGTCTCTTTTGAGGAGAAACAGCGGCGTAGCCCCACGGTGGGCGCCAACTTGTTGATGCAACAAACACGGGACCAAGGATGGTAGCTTGGCTGGTCAGGCAAAAGGGCTGAAAGGTTCAGTTTTGCCTAACGCAGGTCGCGGGGTCCCTCCACGTTTGCAAAACGTGGAAGGAGGTTCACTAGTATGATTGAGATATTTGCTTTGAAGTTCTTTCTTCGAGACTAGCTCGAATTCAGAAAAGAAAGCAAATGAGATGAATCTGATGGAGAGTTATTTGGAGGTGACAAAGAACTCTTGAATGACAAGAGATTAAGGAATCTCTGCTTTTTGGAATGTCCAGGAAGTGTCTTCGAGCTGTCTTCTTATAGTGGAAGACACCTCTCGAAATGGTATGGACCATACTAGCGGAACCTGTTTGCTTATGGAGGGTTTCCCCTTTTGGGGTTCAAGGCTTTGGACCCCTGGTTAATAGGGTGTGCCTGTACAGACCTGCTCTGACTTTGTGAGTTGGTGAGCGTGAGTTGGTGAGATGAGTTGGTGGACATGACTAGTTACTGTTCCTCGATTCACTCATTATACAGCTTTTCATCCGATGAACCTTTCAACCTTTTAAGCCCTTTGCATATTAATAATTTTATTTGTCTTTGGGCTACCCCCGTCGTCAAAACCGATGAACACCCCTATATACTTTTAGTCGTGTGAGCCTTTATACTCGATAAAAAATAGGTGTTCAATATCTGTTTACAAAACAACCGAAACCCAAAATCAAACCGAACTTAAATCGTATACACCTAAAGCGAATTGATACACTTTGTTGCTTATATCGTCTTTCCTTATCTTTTAGTTGTGCTTTAAGGAACTTCGTTTCTGCTTCCTTTTGAACAAGATGTTTTGAAGTGGTTCGCTATGAAGTCCTAGTATTTTAACTCCAGTCTTATTTTTTTGAACGATAAATTTTTTTTATTCGATGCTGTTTGTGCCCCCCCCCCCCCACACACACACACTCAAGGTGTTTAAAAAGCTTTGGTTTTGCCAATAAACCACCACCCGAGTTGGTTAACTCCAGTTTTATTAATTATGCTTTCAAGAGTTTGTTGTACTTAGTTGACAAGGTGTTATTCTTCAACACATGAATTGTGGACTTGTGGATTGGGAAGTTGATGATGAAAGCAATAGAGTTACTTGATGCTTAGAAGTTGTGGCTAGGAGTTGATAAGAATCAAAGACAAACTCTTTAACTTGAGGACATATTTCGGTTTGGGTTCGTTTTTCAACCGAACATAACTAGTTATTTGGTTTCAATAAAATCAACTCATGTCAAACTAGATAAAACCTATGTATACGACCCATCAAACGTTAGTATCATGATATTACATGTTTAGTTAAAAATATTGAGACAAAAACTTAGTTTTTTGAAAAGTCAAAAGTTTGTAAGAAGTGATAATTCATATTCAAACTTTTGACTCATAAAATTATTGATTCATCACTCGCTTTTGATTTTTCTTCTTTTGGGTTCTCAGTACCACCAAAAACAAAATTTCAAACACGTTATGAAATTGAATTTCTTGGTTCCAAAAATCCAAGAAAAAATAACTTGAGTCACAATCTTTTTAGTATTTCATTTGCATTACGTTTTTTAATTGCTCTAAATTTTTGGGTCGGGTCAGGTGAGGTTTGAACTAGATTTAAAAAAAAAGAAAAAACAAGATATATAAGGATTGAACCTATACCCTCTTGTTGTTAAAGAAGGAGGATTACCACTACACCAGCTTTCCTTTTCTTTCTATAGTGTCTACCTAATTGTATTTATGGGGTCCTTATATAATTTAATATAGCGGATCTACTAATCTTTTAAAAAAACATTGGGGTTCGGGGACCACGACCCATTCAATGTGGGTCCGCCCCTGTACACAGAGAGAGACGTGATGTCGTGGTCACGCAAATTTAATCCCAAGAACAACTATGTAGATAGTGGCAAGTGGGTATCGAACACAGGGAGTTTGTGGAAAATGTGTTATTTAGAAGTGTATCTAAGTTAGCTAAAATTAAATTAATTGCAAGAAAAAATAAAATTCAAGAGTTGGGTTGATTTGATTGGTTTTAAAAACTAAGATTCATTAACTAATTTGCAAAATGAAAATTTGGATTGTAAACAGTTGAGAGACAAATGACTATCTTGAGTTTCCGGTTTGGTTCGACGTTTGTGTTAACATTTCACTAGAAAGAACTACATAGACATAGTTTATGTATAATCAATTGCAGTGATGAAAGGGGACTAAGTACTCAGATTCCTAGAACGTGAGGTTGTCACCCGATGATCAATCAACCCTTACCCAAACCTAACTATACCCATGATATCTCGATTGCCAACGGCACCAAGAACGTATGGTTTCTAATTAGTTCAACATAAGAATCAACAAGTTACTAACAACCAATTATACACCATAACAATCAATTCAAATGAAAGGAATTGTTATTCTAGAAATATAAATAAAAACACAAAAGTCTACCACAAACCTTCAACACAAGATAATCATCCAAGTATCTAGCCACTCATGGCTTTAGCTAACATAATGCAAGAAATGGAAAAATATTGTTCACCAACAAAAACTAGATAAAGATTTAGTGAAAAGATAGTTCCAAGATATGTTTCTTCACTCCCAAATGCTCTTCATATACTCTCTAACTCGTTCCCTCCAAGTAGTAACCGAAAATATATGATTAAGAGCCATAATGTTCCATCAAAAGCCCCTTAAATGCGGATGTTACACTTCTGGATCAATCGGCGCCGTAAGCTACGCCGCCTGCCGTAGCTTACGGCGGCCAGCGAACAAAAACAAGTCAACCAGCACCGTAAGGTACGGCCAGTCGCCGTAGCTTACGGTGATCATTATTCTTTTACGGCCAGTGCTTCCTGTCTTACGGCGATCAGTTTTGGCAATTGTCAAGGTGCCGTAGCCTACGGCAGTGGCCGTAGGTTACGGCGCTGAGTGGTCTTTTGCTCTTGTTTCCTTCATTTCACTTGGTTCCCTCACATCTTGATTATGCCAACTTCTAGTATCCGTTCAAGCTTCCTAAAACCCGCATCTTGCACACATTAACACCTGCATCATCAACATCTTGTGATTACCTAATTCAAGCAAATAACCGGATAAAATGTAGAATGTGCGTTATATTAAGCCTTTTAAGGGTTGTCCTATGGACCACCCGTCACATCCCCACACTTACCCGTTGCTTGTCCCAAGCAACCAATTCAAAACCATTTTCACCCAAAAACGATCGAATATGCAAACCAAACTAAAGTGCCGTCCTTCTACTAACTTTTTATCATACCACAAAGCACACCCCTCACAAAAAGTCTCGGTGACAAGAAAAATTAGCAAGTTATGCTAAACCACTCAATGCGTATATGTGTGTGTGTGTGACAATAAGCTTGTATGAGAATCAAGTTTCCTCCTAACAAATATTTAACATGCTTTTGAATCAAAGGAACTTACGGGTTGTAACGGGGCTAGGTGTAAAGGTAGGAAGTGGTGGAATACATATTAGAAGGCTTAATTGATTTGACCCGGTTTTATTTTTACTACTAAACAAAGCAACATCAACTATATACAAGACATCATCAACTTCTAAACTACTATCGCAACTAACTCTTTTTTTTTCTCTCTTTTTTTTTTATTTTATTTTAAAATGACTCATATATACAAGGACATCACAATCACAAACTAAATTCCTAAACCGGGTCATCTCAATAGGGTATAGTTTATATGGGAAGTAGGCTTTGGGCTTCAATCGAATGGCTTAAGGATCAAACATAGCTTTCTAAAGACCAAACCCCCACCCCTCACAATACCAAGCTCATATATGTAAAGTATGAGGTCCAACCCACCAATCCCGCACTCTCACACATCTAGATGAGGCTACCTAAAAGTCCCCTATCATCTTCAAAAGCATGCCAACTCTAGGATTTAACAAGCATTCACACGCAAGTTCTATTTACACACTACACACACCGCCGCTCAAGCAAAGAATTAACTCTCATATGTGGTTCAATTCTCACCAAGAAAAAGCTAAGAACGGGTGTCGGTGTGTTAAATGGTACAATATCAAGTTTTCAAATTTTTACACTTTTCGCTTGGATTTGCAAAAATTTTTGAATTTCTCAAAAATTTCCCCCATCCCCACACTTGGGATACATTGTCCCAATGTATGGTTTTGAGGGAAAGATCACTTTAACCAAGAACATCCCCAATTGCTTATATTCTCAAACCCAAATTTTTTTTTCTTTTTAAAAGACACCACCAACTCTCACAACCCAACAACATATTAACACGAACACCACCCAACCTCCCAACCGCAACATAAACATAAACACATAGACATATATACAAAAATGTACAAAGGAGCAAAATACGACCTGGCTAGTAGTACTTCGGCTGTGGAGGCCCAAAAATGGATGTCATCATATCCGTCCACTCTCCAAAGCCAAATGCTCCACCGCTACTACTGCTTCCTTGATCACTGCTTGGATTTGCTTGTTGATAACTCATAGCATGCGGGTCCACCCACTGAGAATGGTGCAAAGGCGGGGTGGGGTATGACACACTACCATCATATGGTGGCAATGTGGTGTAGTCCACAATGGGTGGATCTCCTACAACTGGCTGCCCCGCATGCCATTGGTCATGCATGCGTCTTTGACGATCATCCAAGTAACGGTTGTTTGTTTCTTCTTCACGGGCATATCTATGAGCACGGTTCCATTGCTCATTTCTATCGTAACTTCTTTTGATAGCCCTTTCCACACTAGCACCCATGAATGTTTATTGATCAAAGAGCATCTGGTTTGGTTCACTCCAATCACCAAAAGTGGGTGGCCGCCTTTGTTGAATGATTTGACCCATATCCCCCGAATGGGCCCAGTACGGATCATAAGCCTGTTGTGCATAATCAAATGCACTACCCACATAACCAGATTGTACGCCAGCTCCTTGAACCCCCGCTTGACCGGCACCTCCTACTTGAGCATCTACCATGAATGTGTCTTCACGGTAATCATCATCTCCACTTACTTCATCATCTGTTGACTCAGGCTCATCGGCCTCACCTGGTCGTAACGGTCTTGCATCCACTTTTAACGCCCTCCAACGTCTCCCATCTGTTTTCAACCTATGATACCTCTCCGATTCCGTGTAAACCCAATCTGAACCAAGATTCTTAAGGTCGAACGGTCTGAACCTCTTGTAAGAACCTTTTTCATCTCCTTTAATTGCCCCATATTTCTTAAGCAATGCCGTAATCAACCGGCAATGAGGTATAATCTTCTTTTCCCCACTATTCTTGCTTAACCAAATGTTGTTCAATACTAAGAACCGGAAAGGAACCTTAGGTGACCCATGCATCATCATGTATAAGATTGGCACTTCTTGGAAACGCACCTCCATCTTGTCACCCCTCCTTGGAACAACATTATACATGCAAAATGTCAACAACAACTTCGCTTCCATCCTCAAATTTCTTCTAAATAACTTCCCATGTGTTGTACCCGGAAGGAAGAGGTAGTCAAGCATATTTTGCCATTGTGGATGCTTAGCGGGCTCATGGTAAAGATCTTTGAGGCTTGGATAAATGTATTCGTTGGCTGGCCCATCATCAAACCTTGCTATCTTACGCAAAGAATCATACGACATTTCTACTTTCACCCCATTACACCATCCTACTAACCGCATCTTGCTTGGAGACTTGAATGGAGGACATTCAAGTGATGCCACCCACTCTTGAATCTGCGTGTCATACATCTTCTTCACCTCACCATCATAGCATTTCATAGCCGCCCCCAACCCAATGCATTAAACTTGTCCGTGATCCCGAATGGTCCGAAATCAACATGCCGAATCTCCTTTTCACAAATAAACGCTTCACCTCTCTGTTTTAGCTTGTTCATTTTCTCATGGAATAGATCCTTTCTCCATTCCGCAGGTTGTTCCAATAATGAATCGGACGTCCAATCCGGCTTGGGACCCCTTGGAGGTGCATCCTCCTCCGAATCCGGGTCACCAACCCGGGTCAATTTCCTCCTTTTTTGTTGTGCCGCATCCCCTTGAGAAGAACTTGCCACTCCTTTTCCTTTCTTAGACGCCATTCCTACACACATTCAAAAACCATGTAAACAAATCAAGTTAGTATTCTTGCCTAATTTTCCCCACACTTGCTTCATGTTATGGGTATAGATGTGCAAGAACCAAAAATTTTATTCTTTCAAACAAAATTTTGGCATGATGTCCCCTAAAATCAGAACTTTTCTAAAATTTTAATTAGACATCAAACACATTCATACCCATAGCACTCAATGGTTCTCAAAGTTCTATCATCTATCTCATACAAGCAAGTGTGTAAGCAAAAACATAATGAAAACTTACAAACCTCAATGTACTTCAAAGAATGAAAAGAAATTGCATACCTTGGTGTAGTAGAAGATGAGAATCACAAAAACTTGAAGTTCACACAAAAACCCCCAAAAAACCCCAAATTTTCGGCACCTAGGGTTTGAATTTCGGACCAGAAAACGTGATTTTCTTCCAAAAATTTACCCACAATCGGAATGCTCGTGAAATTTTAGTCACAAACGACCCAAAAATCACTGAAATCGGGCTTGATTTGAGAGATTTATGAAGATATGAAGGTTGGAGAGTAATGGAGTTTTAGGGTTCTAGAGGTAGAAGAAAGGTGAAGAAGGAATAGAACGTGTGGTTGGGGATTAATGATGGAATTGTGTGGGTGGGGTTATTGTTGGTTATTTTATTATTATTATTATTAAATTTTCGGTTTTTTTTTATATGAAACAACGACCAGCAAAGGGCCCCCAAGACCTGCTCGGCGCCGTAAGCTACGCTCCTCGCCGTAGCTTACGGTGGTAACTGGGAAAGAATTTTGCGCCGTAGGTCAGGAGCTGACCGGCGTAAGCCTTTAAATGGTGGATCAGCGCCGTAAGCTACGCCCCCCACCGTAGCTTACGGCGGGTACTGGGCATAGGGGGGCCGGCACAAGCTTGTGAATTTTTTTTTTTATAATTTCTACTTTTTATGTGTTTTTATAATTTTTAAGAAAAACATAAAATATTACCCTACCCCCCGTTAAAAACCCGTGTTGTCCTCAACACTATGTTCGGGTAATCAGTAAAAATTTCCCCACACTTGTTTCGAACACCGGTTTAAACGGTACTTATTCAAAACGCACTAAACTAAACTAAATATTTACAAATACCAAACCTGGGCCTCTTTCACATTTCCTCGTCATCCACTGGGCGTAAAATGTAACCCACTTTGTCTAGCTCGAGATTGTTGATATCATTACCTTCCAAGTACGGTTTGAGCCGATGCCCGTTCACCGTTTGTTGCTTGTTTGTTTGTTCGTCTTGAATATCAATATCACCGAACCTTCCCACTCTTCGGACAACGTAAGGACCCATCCACTTGCTTTTTAGTTTCCCCGCAAACATTTTCAGCCTTGAATTGTACAACCACACCTTTTGACCCACTTCAAAGTTCTTTTTCTTTATCTTCGCGTCATGAACTTTTTTCAGTTTGTCTTTATATGCGGATGCACATTCATAGGCTTGATCCCTTATTTCCTCAATTTCATTCAATTGAAGCTTTCTCGCCCGACCCGCTTCATCATAGTTTGCGTTCACCGTTTTAATTGCCCAATACGCCCGATGTGCCAATTCCATAGGCAAATGACATCCTTTCCCATAAACCATCCGATAAGGAGTGGTATCAAGTGGAGTTTTGTAGGCCGTTCGGTAGGCCCACAACGTATCGTCAAGCTTGCTTGACCAATCCTTCCGATCCGTTCTCACCGTCTTCATTAAAATCTCTTTAATTTGCCGGTTGGAAACTTCGACTTGACCACTCGTTTGCGGGTGGTACGGTGTAGCAACGCGGTGGTTCACATTGTATCTCTTAAGCAACTTTCCGAAATTGAAAATTTTGAAATGCGAACCGCCATCACTTATTATCACCCTAGGCACACCAAAACGAGCAAAAATATTAGATTGCACAAACTTACATACGACGGAGTGATCATTGGTCCTTGTGGCAATAGCTTCAATCCATTTCGACACGTAATCAACCGCAACCAATATATATAAAAACCCATTTGAGTTTGGGAAATGACCCATGAAGTCTATTCCCCAAACATCAAATACTTCTACTACCAAAATCGGTTGTAACGGCATTTCATCACGTTTCGAAATACTTCCCATTCTTTGACAATTGATGCAATTCCGGGCATACTCACAAGAATCCTTGAAAATCGTGGGCCAATAAAACCCACTAGATAACACCCGATAACCCGTCTTGTTCCCACTAAAATGCCCTCCACATGCCGATGAATGAGCATGGATCCAGATCTCTAAAACTTCTGTTTCGGGAACACATCTTCGTATCACTTGATCGGCCCCGATTTTGAACAAGTCGGGTTCATCCCATATGTATTGTATCACTTGACTAAGAAACTGTTGTCGTCTCTTCCTAGTCCAATGATTTGGAATTGCACCCTTAGCCAATAATTAACGTAATGGGCATACCAAGGTGCAACATAAGTAGAGACGGCCAACAAGTGTTCATCGGGGAACCGTTCATTGATTTCACTTGGGTCATCAACACCTTCCAACGGGATTCGGGACAAATGATCCGCAACAACATTTTCACATCCCTTTTTGTCCCGAATCTCAAGATCGAATTCTTGTAGCAAAAGCACCCAACGAATCAACCGGGGCTTCGCATCCTTCTTTTCCATCAAATATCGGACCGCACTATGATCCGAATACACTATCACCTTGCTCCCTCAAATGTAAGATCTAAACTTGTCCAAGGCATACACCACCGCTAATAATTCTTTTTCGGTTGTGGTGTAGTTGAGTTGCGCCTCGGACAAAGTTTTGCTTGCATAATATATCACCACCGGCTTCTTATCGACCCTTTGACCCAAAACCGCTCCAATGGTCGTGTCACTAGCATCACACATAATCTCGAACGGCTTTGACCAATCCGGTGGTTGCAAAATAGGAGCCTTCACCAACTGTTCCTTCAAAACATGAAACGCTTGCAAACATTCGTCAGTAAAATCAAAGGGAACATCTTTTAATAACAAGTTACATAAAGGTTTTGTAATTACACTAAAACCTTTAATAAACATTCGATAAAACCCCACATGTCCCAAAAAAGATCTCACCCCCTTAACATTCTTTGGTGGGGGTAAAGATGAAATTACCCGAATCTTCGCTTTGTCTACCTCTATTCCCCGGTCCGAAATGACATGCCCCAAAACAATACCCTCTTTAACCATAGAATGGCTCTTTTCCCAACTTAGTACCAAGTTTGTCTCAACACATCTTTTTAAAACTTTTTCTAATTCATTAAGACAAGAGTCAAAACTTGGACCAAAAATGGAAAAATCATCCATAAACACTTCAAGAGCTTCCCCGACCATGTCCGAAAATATACTCATCATACATCTTTGGAACGTGGCGGGGGCGTTACATAGTCCAAATGGCATTCGCCGAAAAGCGAATGTACCATATGGACATGTAAACGTGGTTTTGTGTTGGTCGTCCGGGTGAATAGCAATTTGGTTATATCCCGAGTACCCATCCAAAAAACAATAATATTTTTGACCGGAAAGTTTCTCAATTATTTGGTCAATGAAGGGTAACGGGAAATGGTCTTTTGAGGTAGCCGCGTTTAATTTTCTATAATCAATACACACTCGCCACCCAGTTACCGGGCGAGTGGCGATTTGCTCACCTTGTTCATCTTTCACTACTTGGATGCCGGATTTTTTAGGCACTACCTGAGTTGGACTTACCCACGCACTATCCGAAATGGGATAAATGATTCCCGCATCCAACCACTTGATGACTTCTTTCTTCACCACCTCTCTCAAATTCGGATTTAACCTTCTTTGTGTTTCACGTGTCGGCTTTGCGTCCTCACTTGTAATAATCTTGTGCATCACAATGGATGGACTTATGCCTTTTAAATCGGCTATCGTCCACCTAATCGCCGCCTTATGAGCCTTCAACACCCGCATCAATTTTTCCTCTTGAGCCACCTCCAAGTTGGAGGCAATGATCACCGGTAAGGTGTCATTCTCTCCCAAAAATGCATACTTTAGGTGCTTTGGTAACTCCTTCAACTCCACACTTGGTGGACTTTCCAAAGAAGGCTTTGTGCCCGAATCAATTTCCACCGGTAAAGTATCCGTTTAGTAGGTCCATGGTGGACTTCCTTCCTTCATCGCGAGAGCTTCTTGCTCTTTCTCTTCTACCTCCAACTCACATGTGTGAACCTGCAAAGACATGTCACAAATACAAGAGCCCAAAATTTCTTCTTCGAACTCCTTCGGGTCGTAGCCATCTATAAAATCTGCTAAGAAACACTCGTCACCATACATATTAGAACCGTTAGTAAAAACATTTAACCTCATTTTTCTATTACCGAATGTCATGTCAACCGTGCCATAACGACAATCAATAATAGCATGTGCGGTGTTCAAAAATGGCCGACCCAAAATAACATTTTGTTGTTGAATTGGGTCCGCGGATGAGTAATCTAGCACAAGGAAATCAACGGGATAATAGAATTCATCAACTTTAACTATAACATCCCGTACGATACCCCGGGGAAGTTTATGAGACAAGTCGGCTAATACAACCGTTGTCTCAACTCGCCTCAATGGACCAAAATCGTATTGGTCGTATAACCCCCCCGGTAGGATACTTACTCCGGCTCCAAGATCCAATAATGCCCTTGTGGTTTGAAAATTTCCGACTTGAATGTTTATTAAGGGCGTTCCCGGATCTTGTAACTTAGGAGGAAGGTCTCCTTTCAATACCGCACTTACCCGCTCCGTCAAGTCTACCAATTTAGGCACTTTTTTGTTGCCTCTTTTGAGTACACAATTCTTTTAGAAACTTGGCATAAGCGGGCACCTGTTTAATAGCTTCAAGTAAAGGAAGATTAATTTTAACCTGTTTGAAAACCTCCCACATTTCCTCTTTTTGAGGACCCCGTTTTGAAATAAAATTTTTTCTACCCGGATCTAATAAAGCCGAAGGAAACGGTACTTCACTAGACTCCTCACCCTCATTTACTTTTTCTTTTTCTTTAATAATTTCGGGTTTTTCAAAATTGGGTTTTTTAGAAGAAACAATGGGTGGTTCATTTTCTTCATCACTATCTTGACCCGTTATATCCTCAACCACCCCATCAACCAAATCCGGTGGAGGATTGGTTTTGTACTCTTTCCCACTTCTCAAAACACTTACATGATGGATATTAACATTGTTACCTCTTGACGTACTATGGGATGGATTTACCTTAGTGTCGCTTGGTAATTGACCTTTACTCTTCTTCAATTCGGACACTTCAGTTGCAAGTTGACCCATTTGAGTGGTCAAAGTTTGGATTGCTTTGTCTCGCGCCTCATCCTTTTGTATGCGAGCGTCATCCATTTGGTTCCTCTTTTGCATTTCTGCTTGCATGCTCTTCAACATTTCCATCATTTCATTACCACCCGAAGACCCCCCTTGTTCTTGACCCGCTTGGTATTGCCTTTGGTATCCTTGGTTGTTCCCACCTCGATATGCACTTTGATTATTATAAGGTTGGCGCGAACCATAATTTCCTTGGCTACCTTGGAAATTCGGGTTTGATTGATTCGAAGGGTTCCCATAACGAAAATTAGGGTGGTTTCTCAACCCAGGGTGATAAGTGTTAGAATTCATATTGAAATTTCTAGCACCCCCTCCTTGACCTTGAACGGCATGAACTTCTTCAAATTGCCCTTCCACCATTCCTTGGCAATTTTCCGCCGCATGACCTATTTCATTACACAATGCACAAACATCATAAATTTGGTTAGAAGTTTGTGTGTTACCATCACCAACCGCATGCACTTGTGTTCGGGTAACGGCCGGTCGTGCTCTCCTTGAAGCTTGAGCCTTTCTCTTTGAAGTGATTGCCATTTGTTCCAAAAATTCCCAATCCTCATGCTCATAGTTTGTGCCAAAAGTCCCATTTGTAATGGACATCAAATCTCGTGCATCTTCGGCACACAACCCTTCATGAAAAGCGTTCATTAACTCCCAAAGCTCAATCCCATGGTGTGGACAATTTTTAATCATCATGTTTAAGCGCTCGAAGGCTTCATGGAACATTTCGCCTTGTTGTTGTTGAAAGCTCCTCAACCCTTTTCTCGCATCATTGGTCTTTTGGGCGGTATAAAATTCATCTAAAAATGTTTGTTGCATTTCCCCCCAAGTATAAATAGATGCTGAAGGCAAAGTGTAGAACCACTTCTTTGCCTTATCTTCCAAGGAAAATTGAAATAAGACCAACTTCACATCATCGGCTGAAAACCCTTGACTCCCAAGAGTGTTGCAAATTGAGTCATAAGCCTCTAAATGGAAGTAAGGCTCCTCCGTTGCCAACCCTTTGTATTTTGGTAAACTTTGCAAAGAGTTGGTCCTCACTTCAAATGTTCTTCCTTGGTTATTATGAGGGATGACCACCGGTGAAGGATTGTGAGTGATCACCGGTCTAAAATGCGCTTCAATACCCCTCGCATTTTCCCTAAGATGCCTCCTTGGCACACCAAATCGACCCCTTGGACGAACTTGACCCATTGGTCTTTGTATAGGCCCTTGTGGTGCATTTGGTTGTTGAAATTGTTGTTGTGGCACCGGTGGGTGTTGAATTGGCCTTTGGAATGGCGGTTGCACATGTTGTGGTCGAACTTGTTGCAAAGGAACCGGACGTTGCAATTGCGGCCCTTGTGGCCTTGGCCTAATATGTTGAGGCATGAGTTGTTGTTGTTGTACCCCACCAACATTTGGAATCACTTGTACTTGGCCTTGCATATAACCGTACTCCCCTTGCTCTCCATCACCCCCATAAGCGTACCCGTCTTCATCAAAACCTTCAAACTCCTCATAACCTTCATCATACCCATCTCCTTGAATTCCCGACGATTGCCCAAATGGAAGAGTCGAGTATTGGAAACCCGACTGATTTGACGGTCGAAACGGTGTAGCATGGACAATGGACGAAATTGGTGCTATGGTATGGCTTGAATATGACGGACCCGCACCCGGAAAGAAATGTGATAAAGGTGGTATAGTAGTGGAAGGGTTAAATGTGACAGTTGGTTCTTCTTGTGTAGTAATGGGCTGTGTGGTGTTGGTTGATGTGACATTTTGAAGTATGGTGGGTTCGGTAGTATTTGGTGGAATGGTGGTATTTGGTGAAGGTTGAGTGGATGTTGGTATAAATGATGAAGTGGATTCACCCGTAGTTGGTGGCGGTGGTGGTGGATCCATGTATCGAAGTGGTGTAATTGGTGTAATTGGTGTTGTTGGTGAACTGCTGATTGTATTTTCCCTTAACAAAATTCGGTTTGCTCGCAAAGTTCGCTCGATTTCTGGATCAAACACTAGTGGTGAAAGCTTGTGAGAGCTTCTAGTACGCATGCACCTGTAAATACCTGCACACTAAACACACCTCGCGTAAACCAGAAAAAATAACAAACTCAAAGCAAGAACAAAAATAACACACGTTGCACACTACTCCCCGGCAGCGGCGCCAAAATTTGACGTGATGTCGTGGTCACGCAAATTTAATCCCAAGAACAACTATGTAGATAGTGGCAAGTGGGTATCGAACACAGGGAGTTTGTGGAAAATGTGTTATTTAGAAGTGTATCTAAGTTAGCTAAAATTAAATTAATTGCAAGAAAAAATAAAATTCAAGAGTTGGGTTGATTTGATTGGTTTTAAAAACTAAGATTCATTAACTAATTTGCAAAATGAAAATTTGGATTGTAAACAGTTGAGAGACAAATGACTATCTTGAGTTTCCGGTTTGGTTCGACGTTTGTGTTAACATTTCACTAGAAAGAACTACATAGACATAGTTTATGTATAATCAATTGCAGTGATGAAAGGGGACTAAGTACTCAGATTCCTAGAACGTGAGGTTGTCACCCGATGATCAATCAACCCTTACCCAAACCTAACTATACCCATGATATCTCGATTGCCAACGGCACCAAGAACGTATGGTTTCTAATTAGTTCAACATAAGAATCAACAAGTTACTAACAACCAATTATACACCATAACAATCAATTCAAATGAAAGGAATTGTTATTCTAGAAATATAAATAAAAACACAAAAGTCTACCACAAACCTTCAACACAAGATAATCATCCAAGTATCTAGCCACTCATGGCTTTAGCTAACATAATGCAAGAAATGGAAAAATATTGTTCACCAACAAAAACTAGATAAAGATTTAGTGAAAAGATAGTTCCAAGATATGTTTCTTCACTCCCAAATGCTCTTCATATACTCTCTAACTCGTTCCCTCCAAGTAGTAACCGAAAATATATGATTAAGAGCCATAATGTTCCATCAAAAGCCCCTTAAATGCGGATGTTACACTTCTGGATCAGTCGGCGCCGTAAGCTACGCCGCCTGCCGTAGCTTACGGCGGCCAGCGAACAAAAACAAGTCAACCAGCACCGTAAGGTACGGCCAGTCGCCGTAGCTTACGGTGATCATTATTCTTTTACGGCCAGTGCTTCCTGTCTTACGGCGATCAGTTTTGGCAATTGTCAAGGTGCCGTAGCCTATGGCAGTGGCCGTAGGTTACGGCGCTGAGTGGTCTTTTGCTCTTGTTTCCTTCATTTCACTTGGTTCCCTCACATCTTGATTATGCCAACTTCTAGTATCCGTTCAAGCTTCCTAAAACCCGCATCTTGCACACTTTAACACCTGCATCATCAACATCTTGTGATTACCTAATTCAAGCAAATAACCGGATAAAATTTAGAATGTGCGTTATATTAAGCCTTTTAAGGGTTGTCCTATGGACCACCCGTCAAGAGAGCCGGATGAACTAAGAAGTTGATTTTCGGTGAAAAGTGTGTGACGTAGATCTGGACCATTGATCAAACTTTTCTACGCTTTTGAGCCGTTAACAATATAACCAATCGAGTTGTATTCAGAATAATGTATTTTTTGTGTCGTAAACTATACAGATTATTGGTACCGTACCAGACGATACGAACTGAACTAAACTGATACAGGTAACGTCAGGACCATTATCATTATTATTGAAACCAATATCGGTTTTCGTTTTATGTATTTGATTGATGTAACATAATTTGTTGTTTTTCATTTATTTTTGTAAAATTCCAAATATACCGCTGCTACACACTTATTTTTATCTACGTTGCGGCACATATTTTATTTAAAACCGAACCGCCATATCGTATAAAAATCACCCAATAGCTAGTTTAGTAACATATAAAAACCTTATTCGAAACCCAACCATTGCAACATGCGATCATATATGGATTGTCGGTGGGGTACCGGACGATACGAACCAAACCGGTGTAGGTCGAACGTCGGGACCATTATCATTTTTGTTATAATTGAAACCAATATGGTAAAACCCCTGGCTTAACCCAGAGCAATTCGTGTTCCGGATAAGACTCGAACAAAATCTCTACATTAAAATGTCATAGAATAACCAATGCACCAAAAGGTCATCCACGGTTTTTTAGTTAGTTTTAGAGTAGGAGTAAACTACAATTTTACACCCTGAGGTTTACAGGCGGGATCAGGTTTCTCCCATATTTTGAAAATCGATCAACTTTACACCTCGACGTTTCCTAATTTCATCAATGTTGGACCCTATATGATTTAACCCAAGGGTATTTTTGTAATCTTACCCATATTTATATTTTTAATTCATTTTTCTTCTTTTCTTTTAATTATTTTTTAATTTAGAGTAAATTACAAAAATCGTTCTTTATGTATGTCACTTATTACAAACTGTGTCCTTTGTCTTCAATAATTACAGAAAACGTACTCGATGTTTGCAAACCCTTGCAAGTTATGTCCTTTAGCCCTAAATCAGTTAATTTTTTTGTGGTTAAATCTGACCAAGTGAACCCCACATGAGGGTATTTTGGTCATTTTACTCTCATGTGAGGTCCATTTGTTCAGATTTAACCACAAGAATACCCTCATGTGGGGTCCATTTGGTCTGATTTAACCACAAAAAATTAACTGAGTTAGGGCTAAAGGACATAACTTGCAAGGGTTTGCAAACATCGAGTACGTTTTCTGTAATTATTGAAGACAAAGGACACAGTTTGCAATAAGTGACATACGTAAAGGACGATTTTTGTAATTTATTCTTTAATTTATGAAAAAGAAAGAAAATCAAACAACAAAGCACTTCTTCATGAATTCTTCATAATTGTTTAGTGATGGTGAACGAATCCCACCAAATATATAGGGGTTCGTGAACGAATCGCATCAGATCTACAGGGGGTTCGTGAATTGCGAGAGGTGGCGATGGTTTATGATGATGGGATGAAGCGGAGGAAGATGGTGACGATGGGGTATTGTTATAGGTGATACGACAGTGGGTTTTGGTTGTTGGGGTGATGTTTAGTGACGGTGGTGTAGGTCGGAGGAGGTAGGGGTTTGGTTCAGGTTGATGGTGTTGAGGGTGGTTGTTTAATGGTGGTGGGGGGCAGGTATGGTGGTGAGTGATGGCGGTTAGAGGTGGTTGTTGAGTGGTGGTAGATGGTGGTGAGTGATGGTGGTTAGAGGTGGTTGTTGAGTGGTGGTAGATGGTGGTGAGTGATGGTGGTTAGAGGTGGTTGTTGAGTGGTGAGTGATGGTGGTTAGAGGTGTTTGCATCTGGGGAGATTTGAATTTGCTTTAAAAGTTTATTAATCATTCCATGAATTTGTTTTAATAATAATAATAATAATAATAATAATAATAATAATAAAGGGTAAAAATGACTTTTAACACACAAAGGGTGCAATATTGATGGAATCAGGAAACGTTGGGTGTAAAGTTGATCGATTTTCAAAATAGGGGTATAGCTGATTTCGCCTATAAACCTCATGGTGTAATTGAAACTTGACATATGATTGTAGGAATATGGAACTCTTAAATCATTACTTGGTATATCAATCGAAACTTAATTCCAAGAAATCATTTGTGAAAAACCACGTTATAGCTCTTTTAGAATATTAGATTTTTTTACGTTATAGCTCTTTATTTTGAAGGAAGGTGCTTGACGAGCATCTTTTAACCAGAGCCAACCTCAGGGGTGGGCGGACCGCACCCATCTGAGGCCCGTTTTCCCCGGAGGGGCTATATATAGTATTTAAACTTAACAAAGAAATGTCAAGTTACTATATTCGAAGATTTTCTGGCTAGTAACTACGGTGTGCCGCTTTAGCGAAGTTTACGGTGACCTAGTGAGATGCAGAGAGAACATAGTAGAAAGAAGATGATAAGTATAAAAGTGTTGACCTGTGTCACAGCCCCCGGTCCCTAGTTCCCGGGAACGGGCGGCCGTGAGCCAGTTTCGGTGGTATCACGTTTATTTATTCAATTTGGCAGCGGAAATTTTCATCAGGACCGTAGTTAGGAAATATTTTATCAGAGTAAACCACCTCGTTTAATAATATTAAACGTATGGGTAAAACCCAAGTTTTCAGTACACATATAGGAATAAATCCTATTAATTTAATAAAAATATCTCTTTTATTCTTAGGTAACTTTATTGCCACTTTTCCAAGCCTTCAGTGCTGTCCAGCTGGCTTCTATTTGGCTTTCACATATTGTTACCTGAAACGCGTTTTAAAAACATGTTCTCAGTGGGAAATACTGGTGAGTGAATCCCAGTTTAATCAAGTTTATATAAAAACAATTTCACAGTGAACAATATGGAGGGCGCATCCGCAATTACATTTGTTTCCAAGTTATATCAATTACCACCACACGGTAATGTCGTTCCGACTTATGGTCATGTTACTCCTTTACCAGGTGGTAACAAATTTTGTATACAAAACCCCAAATTTATCGACTGTAATTGTATTCTTACAAATACTCAATAACTGTTATTCGCATGGAAATTTAAGGTTTTGTAAAAACAGTTAACAAAAAGATTTACAAAAAGTGGATCAACTCACAAAAATGAGTATATAAAAAGAAGGATCACTCACATTGCTATCTTAGGTTATTCTTTAGGGTTTCCTGGTGAATATCTATAATTTACACAAATGCACGTGTGTTAGTATAATAACCTATTTTAACATTAGTAATACCCTCCCCGAGACGGCATTCCAACGACTACGTCGGGCAGAACCACGACAGCCGTTACGGAACCCTAGATCAATCGGGCAGCGTATCTAATACGTCTCCAGGGGTTACAATACTTACATCGTAGCAGAACCTCGCTATTTTAGGGGGTATAATACCCGGGTATAGTAACGCCACTATAGAAATTTAGAAAGAAAGAAAGGAAATGAACGACAGACTGAAGGCCCGTTGCCTTCTATTTATAGTGCTGAATTCGGACTTCCAGGCGGCCCGCGTAAAGTAAGGCTAACCCTTACGCAGCCCGCGTCAACATGCGGTCAATGAGTAGCTTAGCTGGGTCACCCTCTAGACTTGACACGGTGATGACACGTGTCATCACCGGGCTGCGCCACATTCTAGGTCGCTCGCGGCCCGCATTAACTTAAACGAACACGTACGCGGCCCGCATGAACTAAAGAGTTCAGCGGAGTCCAGTTACATCCTTATGCGGCCCGCGTTAAGTTGAGGTGAGGCCCTACGCGGCCCGCCTCAGCTTACTTTTTAGGGTTTTTAATTTATTTTATGTATTATATTATACTTTGTGCTCGATTTTCACATACGGGGTGCATATAAAGACATATTGATACATTTCAAGATATGTTAGGGTGTCAGAAATATTATGAGGGTGTCGGTTTTACCGAGGGTTGTTATATCCTCCCCACCTTGTTTTAGAGCTCGTCCTCGAGATCTACTGGAACAAGTGTGGATATTTCTTTTGCATTTCTGATTCAAGCTCCCATGTGTATTCAGGTCCTCTTTTGGAGTCCCACTTTACTTTGACCAGAACTAATCTCTTATGCTTGAGATTCTTAATTTTCCTATCTTCAATTTGTAGAGGTCTCTCTACAAATTTGAGTTGTTCATTTACCTCTATATCTTTAAGAGGTACTATGAGTGATTCGTCAGCTAGACACTTTTTGAGATTAGATATATGAAATACATCATGTATTCCTGCCATTTCCTCTGGCAGTTGTAGCTGATAGGCTACAGGTCCTATTCTTTTAAGAATCTTGAAAGGTCCAATATACCTGGACTAAGCTTTCCTCTTTTGATGAATCTTACCACTCCTTTCCAAGGAGAGACTTTTAATAATACTCTATCTCCTACTTGAAATTCCAATGGTTTACGTCTGTTGTCAGCGTAGCTCTTTTGTCGATCACGTGCTGCTTTCAGTCGTTCCTTGACTTGAATGATTTTGTCAGTTGTTTCTTGTACTATCTCAGGTCCAGATAATTGTTTTTCCCCAATTTCTGCCCAACAGACTGGGGTTCTGCACTTTCGTCCATAAAGTGCTTCGAATGGTGCAGCATTGATACTTGTGTGATAACTGTTATTATAAGAAAATTCTATTAAAGGTAAGTGTTCGTCCCAATTACCTCCGAAATCAATTACACAAGCTCTAAGCATGTCTTCCATTGTTTGGATTGTCCTTTCGCTTTGCCCGTCTGTTTGAGGATGATAAGTTGTGCTTAAATTCAACTTGGTTCCCATTGCTTTTTTGAAACTTGACCAAAAATGAGAAGTAAAACGGCTATCTCTATCGGAAACAATTGATAAAGGAATTCCATGTAATGAAACAATTTCATTTACATATAATTTGGCTAATTGTTCCATACTAAAGGTTTCTTTCATTGGTAAGAAATGAGCTGACTTGGTTAGCCTATCTACAATCACCCAGATTGTATCATTACCTTTTCTTGTTTTGGGTAATTTGGTAACAAAATCCATTGTTATCAATTCCCATTTCCAAACTGGCATTTCTAATTGTTGTAACAAACCTGAGGGTTTCTGATGTTCGGCTATAACTTGTGAGCAAGTTAAACATTTAGAAACATAGGCTGCTACATCCTTTTTCATTCCTATCCACCAGAAATTTTTCCTTAAATCCTGGTACATTTTATCACTTCCTGGATGCATCGTATATTTAGATTTATGAGCTTTTTCAAATATACGGTGACGTAAATTTCCTAATTTAGGTATCCACATTCTCTTTTTATGGAACCTCCAAATTCCATCTGTTCCTAGTTCTAATTCCTTAATCATTCCTTTTAATTTTTCAGTATCCTCCTTGATTACTGATTCTTGTGCTTTTCTAATCTGATTGTTTAAATCTACTTGTAGATTTAATTTAAAAGAACGTACCCTTTTTGGCTTTTCATGATACTTTCGACTTAAAGCATCTGCCACTATATTTGCTTTTCCTGCATGATACTGGATATCACAATCATAATCACTAAGTAATTCCATCCAGCGTCTTTGTCTCATATTCAACTCTTTTTGCCCGAAGACATACCTTAAACTTTTATGATCTGTAAAAACAGTAAACTTACTACCATAAAGATAATGTCTCCAAATCTTAAGGGCAAAAATTATAGCTCCTAGTTCCAAATCATGGGTTGAATAATTTTCTTCATGATTTTTAAGCTGTCTAGAGGCGTAAGCTATAACCTTTTGACGTTGCATTAATACACATCCATATCCTAACTTAGAAGCGTCACAAAAGACTACAAAGTCTTCAGTTCCTTCTGGTAACGCTAGTATGGGTGTATGGGTTAATCTTTGTTTAAGGATTCTAAAAGCTTCTTCTTGTTTTGGTCCCCATTCAAACTTAACAGATTTACAGGTTAACTTAGTTAAAGGAATGGCTATTCTAGAAAAATCTCGGATAAATCTTCTATAATAACCGGCCAATCCTAAGAAACTTCTAACTTCAGTTGGTGACTCTGGGGTTTTCCATCTGGTAATTGCCTCGATCTTTGTCGGATCTACATGAATTCCTTCATGGTTAACTAAATGTCCGAGGAATTGCACCTGTTCTAACCAAAATTCACATTTTGAAAACTTAGCATAAAGCTTTTCTTTTCTCAATAAACTTAAAAGTAAGTGCAAGTGCTTTGCATGCTCCTCTTTACTTTTAGAGTAAATTAGAATATCATCTATGAAGACAATTATGAATTTATCCAAATATGGTTTACATATTCGATTCATCATGTCCATAAATGCGGCTGGGGCATTGGTTAAACCAAATGGCATGACAGTAAATTCATAATGACCATACCTTGTTCTGAATGCGGTTTTAGGAATGTCCTCTTCCTGTACCTTTAATTGATGATATCCTGATCTTAAATCGATTTTAGAGAAAATCGAGCTCCCTAAAGTTGATCGAACAAATCATCGATCCTCGGTAATGGATACCGATTCTTAATCGTGACTTTGTTCAATTCGCGGTAGTCAATGCTCATACGCATTGATCCGTCCTTCTTTTTAACAAATAAAATCGGCGCTCCCCATGGTGATGAGCTTGGCTGTATGAATCCTTTCTCCAACAATTCGTCTAGCTGTTTCTTAAGTTCTTGCATTTCAGCGGGTGCCAAACGGTAAGGTGCTTTGGCAATTGGTGTTGTTCCTGGTAACAGGTGAATTCTGAATTCAACTTCCCTGTCGGGTGGTAGTCCTGGCAATTCTTCTGGAAAGACATCTGAAAACTGGGACACTACGGGAATGTCTTTTAATTCTTTTCCTTTCGTGTTAGTGATTATAGAAATCAAATACACTATAGATCCTTTCCTTATATAACTTGCAGTTTTCATCACAGAGATGAATTTAGTGGATCTAGATTGTTTATCTCCTTTAATTGTGATCTTTTCACCTCTTGGTGATTTTATCTGAATTGACTTTTGATCACATAATATATTGGCTTTATTGGCTATTAACCAATCCATTCCTAACACGACATCAAATCCTACCAGATTCATTGGGTAAAGGTTTGCAATAAACTTTTGATTAAAAATTTCTATTCTTGCTCCTTGCAAGATTTCAGAAATCTTAACGGTTTCTCCATTTGCTGTCTCCACTAGACATTCATGTGGCAGTTTAGTTAATGATTGATTTAGGAGTTTGCAAAATGAAGTATTAATAAAATTTTGGTTGGCACTAGAGTCAAATAATACTTTAGCAAAAATATCATTAACTAAAAACGTACCAGCAATGACGTCCGGAATTAGTCTAGCTTCGTCTCAGTTAGAACGAATGCTCTAGCATTTTTAGTGTTCATGTTGTTTGCAGCTGGGGCTAACTTTGGACAGTTTGGCTTGATATGACCTTGTTCTCCACAGTTGAAGCACATTCCATTAGTTGGTTTTCTTCTGCATGTCTCCTCCTTATGTCCTGGTGCTTTGCAGAAATTGCAGTAAGTAGAGCATTTTCCAGAATGCTTCTTTTTGCAGGTTTTGCAGTATGGTGCAGAGGTAGAACCTACATTCCTACGATTGGAATTCCCAGAACGGAATTCTTGAGTAAGTCTTTGGGTTAGGTTTCTCCTCTGGTCTTCTTCTCTAGTTCTCACTAGTTCATCAGTCAAGGTATTGGCTAGTTCTACAGCTTCCTCTATGGTTTGGGGTCTAGCTGCCTTGACTACATGTCTAATCTCTCCAATTAATCCCCAGATATAACGGGAGATTAACACTGGTTCTGGTGATGCAAGGGTTGGTACTATCCTAGCATATTCAAAGAATGTGGTAGTGTAACCCTTACTGTCTACCCCGACCATTCTAAGATTCAGAAACTTATTTGCTATCTGTTCCTTTTCATTGGGAGGGCAAAATTTCCTTTCTACCATATTTTTGAATTCCTCCAATTCCATGTTATAAATTCTATCACTTCCTCTTGACTGGAGGATAGTGTTCCACCATTCTAGGGCTGCGTTTTTAAACAGATTTGAAGCAAACATTATCTTATCTTCTTCAGCACATTTACTAATTTTCAGAACAGCCTCAGTTTTCTCTATCCAGCGTAGGGCTGCAATAGGTCCTTCATTGCCCGAGAATTCTATTTGCTTACAGGACCAGAATTCCTTGTAAGAACAACCATATGGCATGGTTCTTCTTCTTTTGGGAATGGGCGCTTGAAGTACGTTTCCATTGTTCACGCTGTGTTCCGGTTCACTTGGTCGCTTACTGCTATGCTTACTTTTATTATTCGCTTCTTGAACTGTTTGAATAATAAATGGCATTGCATCTATAATTCCTTGTGCCACTATGTGTTGAACGACACTATTATCCATTTGGTTTCCATTGTTATTGTTGTCCGGATTCTCATTAACCACGTTAATGTTACTCTGGTTATCGTTATTCACATTATCCTGATTTTCCTCGTCGGCCATCTGAATTTTACACAATTACCAAATATTAATATCACAATTAATATTTGAATATAGCCAATCACATGACACGCACTTTTAACCAAAAGCGTCGAGCATTGCGACTTTTACTCTATTTATATAGTATGCATCATTACACACCAGTACTGAAATTTAAATTACAATACCGACTGAAATATAAAGCTACAATACTAGTAGTAGGCATCCGTAGTGGTATATATATATATATATTTTTTTTTCTAACACATACACACATATATTATTATTATTATTATTATTATTATTATTATTATTATTATTATTATTATTATTATTATTACTACCGTTCCTGCCATCACTTTTATTGATATGGATTCATCCAAAAATCCATATTACGCTCGTCGTATTTCCAGATGAGGCGTTCTCCCACCTGTCGCATTCTCTCACTGCTTTCTAAAATTTCCTCACCGAAAGTCCTAAGTTCTTGGACATTTTCTGCACTCATTGGGGGTGCAGGTTCTAGGACTGGGTTTGGAAACTGGGGTGCGGGTTCCTGGTACGGAGGCATAGGGGCCTGGTACGGGTATGGATTCTCTAAAATTTCCCTAACATATGCATCACTAATATTGTAGGGATCTTGAGGATCTAACCCTGGATAAGCTCCTAAGTTGGGCATTGACACATTTTCTGTATTGGGTTTTGTTGCACGTAGTCCCTAACATCGTCCCACCAGGGGTCGTAGTTGTTTGGGTCTAGAGGATTTAGTGCAGGTACCCTAGGTATCTCCTCCGGGTTGTAATCAGGCATTTCTATTTGATTTTCTACCTCCATGGGTTGGTCAGGATTTTGTGGTTGTGGTTGGGGTGCTAGCATTTGTTCCAGGTTTGGGTCAGCAGAAGTGGTTGCTAAAATATGGATATTAGCTATACCCCTATTCAGCATATCCTGATTGTAGGCATCAGTTTCTCTTTTTGCTGCAGCTAACACTCGCTGCTCCTGCAACTTTTTCATTCGTTTCCTACGCTCGTGCGCTCCCCTACTGAACCATCCCCTCTTTTTCTGAGGAAATGGCTCTTCAGATTGAGCCTTAAACACAAAGATTCATTCTTTTGTGTCAGCAGAATACCCTGAGAGGGCAGGCTGAGAAGAGGAGGTGCCTTCGCTCCTAGGCGAACCAGACAGTTGACGATAGGCGTCAGAGGGTCCTTGGTCGCTCATACTGTAAACTAACAAATTGTCAGATAACACATAGCAAGAAATACAATTATACACGTATTTCCATAATTTATTTCCTAACACTTTGAATTTTGATGTCAGCAGAACACTTCTGTGGCTGAATCAGTGGCATAGCTCTGATACCACCTTCTGTCATAGCCCCCGGTCCCTAGTTCCCGGGAACGGGCGGTCGTGAGCCAGTTTCGGTGGTATCACGTTTATTTATTCAATTTGGCAGCGGAAATTTTCATCAGGACCGTAGTTAGGAAATATTTTATCAGAGTAAACCACCTCGTTTAATAATATTAAACGTATGGGTAAAACCCAAGTTTTCAGTACACATATAGGAATAAATCCTATTTATGTAATAAAAATATCTCTTTTATTCTTAGGTAACTTTATTGCCACTTTTCCAAGCCTTCAGTGCTGTCCAGCTGGCTTCTATTTGGCTTTCACATATTGTTACCTGAAACGCGTTTTAAAAACATTTTGTCAGTGGGAAATACTGGTGAGTGAATCCCAGTTTAATCAAGTTTATATAAAAACAATTTCACAGTGAACAGTATTAAGGGCGCATCCGCAATTACATTTGTTTCCAAGTTATATCAATTACCACCACACGGTAATGTCGTTCCGACTTATGATCATGTTACTCCTTTACCAGGTGGTAACAAATTTTGTATACAAAACCCCAAATTTACCGACGGTAATTGTATTCTTACAAATACTCAATAACTGTTATTCGCATGGAAATTTAAGGTTTTGTAAAAACAGTTAACAAAAAGATTTACAAAAAGTGGATCAACTCACAAAAATGAGTATATAAAAAGAAGGAACACTCACATTGCTGTCTTAGGTTATTCTTTAGGGTTTCCTGGTGAATATCTATAATTTACACAAATGCACGTGTGTTAGTATAATAACCCATTTTAACATTAGTAATACCCTCCCCGAGACGGCATTCCAACGACTAGGTCGGGCAGAACCACGACAGCCGTTACGGAACCCTAGATCAATCGGACAGCGTATCTAATACGTCTCCAGGGGTTACAATACTTACATCGTAGCAGAACCTCGCTATTTTAGGGGGTATAATACCCGGGTATAGTAACGCCACTATAGAAATTTAGAAAGAAAGAAAGGAAATGAACGACAGACTGAAGGCTCGTTGCCTTCTATTTATAGTGCTGAATTCGGACTTCCAGGCGGCCCGCGTAAAGTAAGGCTAACCCTTACGCGGCCCGCGTCAACATGCGGTCAATGCGTAGCTTAGCTGGGTCACCCTCTAGACTTGACACGGTGATGACACGTGTCATCACCGGGCTGCGCCACATTCTAGGTCGCTCGCGGCCCGCATTAACTTAAACGAACACGTACGCGGCCCGCATGAACTAAAGAGTTCAGCGGAGTCCAGTTACATCCTTATGCGGCCCGCGTTAAGTTGAGGTGAGGCCCTACGCGGCCCGCCTCAGCTTACTTTTTAGGGTTTTTAATTTATTTTATGTATTATATTATACTTTGTGCTCGGTTTTCACATACGGGGTGCATATAAAGACATATTGATACATTTCAAGATATGTTAGGGTGTCAGAAATATTATGAGGGTGTCGGTTTTACCGAGGGTTGTTATAACCTGACTACCTATACTTAGTATGTCACACCCCCAAAATCCACCATGCGGAGTACTACCGCTTGGAGGCGTGACGTGACCAGGATCGAGCCACCAATCATACTGAACAACGTATTTAAGTAAATAGAGCCAACCACAATACAATTGGTGACCATAAGCTAGTTACCCAAGTTTTAATTTAAACAGCGGAAGCATAAACGTAAAGTTCAAAACATAGTTCGCAGTTCATAAGTTTAAAGTCCAGCACATAGGTTTAATAAGTTCATAATGATCTAAATATTAAACACGGGACATAACCGTCCGTACACCACAACGACTCCTTCCTCGTGCAAGCTCCAAGCAGTTAGCGACCTGTAAGGCATGTAACAACGAGTCAACAACAAAGTTGAGTGAGTTCACGTTTGGTTGTTTAGTTTTAAGTTGTTTCTAAAAAACGTGGTTTGTCTTTCGTTGGCGTAATTGCCGTGGGGGTTACCCCTTAGTTGAAAGAAAGTTTTAACCAGTTCATTCTTTATTACCCATACCCTGTTCATGATTAGTGGGGGCTTCCCCATGTGAACTACTAGACCGTATGATATTGACCACTACGCAAGTAAGTTGTGCCCTACATCAGTGTCTATCATCACTGATGGTTTGCCATAGTCCATTAGAACACGCCCGTCCGACTGGCACGGTGTGAGGTTTGTTAAACCTAATAGCGCTATTAACTAATGACCCGCTCGCCATTGGCCTCGGCGATTAAGTCGATATAAAATGAGGGACTTATGATAGAGTTTTGTCTAGTAAGTTTTAAGGTTGTTGTCCTACCCAAGGAGGACGAACGTACGTAGTTCTCCCAAAGAGAATACGCATGATTAATACTGGCATCCTACCCAAGGAGGATGGCCGTACATATCCCACTTAAGTAAGATATGTAGATTCCGTTTTAACTCTTTAACCCATTCCCAAACCACCGGGAATCCCATGCCTTAGAAAGGGTGTGAACTCACCTCGGTTTGCTCGGTTAGATTCTCAAATATAGCTAATAGTCGAGGTCGGTCAATCACGTCCTAATATAATTACCAGTTAATCATTTAGTGGTTTTCAAATAGAGCATAAAGTTCCTACACGTATCTATCACATAACATGCATTACTTTAACGGTTTATGCCCATATAAACTCCCCATCCATTCCCATTCACAAATAAACATACGACATTGCACATAACACTTTTATCGACACATAACATGTTAGATCTTTCACAGATAACATATTCGACATTTAGACACGAAAATCACTACTTATGTGGTTTTAACTTAATTATCCGAAACTGGGCTGTTTTCGAGCATTTTAATAAAATAGTTATCTTATTTCAAAAATTTCCAACTTTTTATAGAAGATGCTAAACGACTCAAATATTATTCTGTAAAAATCTCGGGATCTAATTCATCACCAATATTTTACTAAAAATCATTTTCCGGACTGCACTCAGATTTATTATTTTCTGACTGCAGCCCACGGAATAATTCACTAAAAATTCATTGTAAGTCAGATTGACGAAATTCCAGTGGGATAATCACTAGACATCAGTGTCCATCTACTGTACAGATTTCATGGGCTGATCCGACACAGAACTCAAGTTATGACTGGAAACATATCGCCAATTTTCTGCAGAAAAATGCAGCTCTAGCTGCTGTTACGAAATGACACTTTAAAAATAGTAAACGGAGTCCAAAAATTATGATTCCGGTGCCATTAGAACCGTATTTCCTAATATCACATTTTAGACTCAAAATATCAGTTTTTCGTTGAGTTTATGACCTGTTTACAGCCAACTGAAGTTGGCTGTAAAGCTTGGACAGATTCTGTTTTCAGTCTTTAACTTCCTAGTTCGTGTTTGATTGATTCCGTTAACATGTTTAGTGACCACAACAACATCCCACATTAATATTAACCAGCAAAACATCAGATAATCAACCAAGAATCATAACAACACAAGATCTACATGATTTACACTAATATTCATCCATTAACCACCTTGTTCATCACTTTACCAGACTTTTAGTTGGTGATCTTATATGTTAGTGATTTTCAACCGACAAAACTCTTATTAACCACTTTAGAATAGATCAAGAAGGCGTTTAGAGTCACTTACTACTAGCTCGAGGCTAGGGAAGAAACTAGACGAAAAATAGGTGGTTAATAGCAATGTAGTGAGGTCCTTGGCAATCCGTAAGCACCGGGTCTCCTTGAGTGAACTCTAGCACCTTTGTGTGTATGTAATTAGCTTGAACAAGATTTGAAAGGTGGTGTGGTGAGGATGGTTGTGTTCGGCCGAAGCTATGCCAAGAGGGAGAGAGAGATGTGAAGTTCTTGATGTGTTGGTTTATGAGAAGGAAAGTGATCCTTGGTCCCTTTTATAAACCATTTACATTCATTACCCACTAGATATAGTGTCACCAAGATTTTAGACACTTAAATATAATATTCAAGAAATAGGTGGTGTGTATCCCACAAGGGGACCGAATTTGGTCATGGGGGTGGGGTAAATGGTTGATTTCTAACTAATAAGTTAAGGTTTAGTTAGTTAGTTTAGGAGGTTAATTTAGTTGTTGGTGTGTGGTGTTTTGTAATGGGTGTTAGGGTACTCGGGGACCCTAACTAGCTCAGAAAAAGAAAACAATGTTATTGACAATATTTTTATGTCCCGGGTAAAGTCCGGTTGTTCGGTTCGATACTGTTCCGTTAAAATGCTTAATTAATCCGTATAGCGTCCTATATATATATTTTTGCAACGTTTTTAATTTTCAACCCTCAGGAAAGCATACCGGACTATTTAGTAACTTTTCTGTATACTACTAGTGTGTTAACAAGCGCATGTAAATATAACACAGAAATCAGAGAGCAGTTAAGTAATTCCACACAGTCGTCAAACACTTTAATTATCAATAATAAATTGTACGGAATACATGGGATTTTGAGGGTTGTCACATTCTCCCCTTGTTAAAAAAATTTCGTCCCGAAATTTAGCACGTGGTTACTGAGGAAGCTAGTTAAGTTGCGTTGTTTTCCTGATTTTCTTAGGGTGTCACATAGTACTTGCATAATTGTTTTGTGGTCTTTTTCTATAACCCATGGTAATGTATTTTTTTGAACGGCCAACGAATCTTTCGAAGAGTTACTGGTGAAATTCACCATATCGTGATACACTCGCCTTCAAGCCGGGATAAACCCTCACTTAGGGCCGAAGCCCGTGAACACTCGCCTGAAGACACGACAGTGTGGTGAGGTAAAACCCGCTCAGTTCAAGGATCGAACTAGCAATCATCGCCTACTCGCCTAGTCTCTCATCGTCACCAGGTGCCACCGAAACTAAATGGTGAAGATAAAAATCAAAGCTGGGTCATTTGGAAAATTAGATCTCTTCCTTACTACTTCATAACCAGCTTTATTAGCCCACAATGTAACATATTTAAAAAGCTTATTACATCAACCTATTATTTTATTGTTTTTTCTCTGGGGGTGTTTGTTTTTTGTGAAAAAACTGTCACACCCCGATTTCCACGTGTCTCACCGGTGGGCCCGGTGGGGGATTATCGTGACGTAGTTGGCAACAATATAGTCAAACCACACAATATATGAATGCACAGCGGAAGCATAAAGATAAATTATATTTCAACCATTGTTTGCAATATCAAAGTATTACGAATAGTCGAAATTGTATCCACAGGGGATCAAATAAAAATATAAGTTTTGTTCAACAGACGAAGGCATCTTAAGCTTGCGAGACTCTTTATGATGCTAAGGAGAATATCCAGCCAATTACGCATAGTACCTTCATTTAGTCTTTTTGGAAAAATACGTCAGTTTACACTGTTAAATACATTCAACCGACACTTTTTGAAAAATGTTTATTAAAATTGATTTGAATGCTCTAGGCACAAACTCTTTTATAACTCGGGAGAATTATTTAAATATATAATCTTGTGAACGAATTACATGTTCCTTATGCGTTCAGTAGCCCGGATCAAGTCCGGGTTAAAGATCAATAGACACACCACAGCGGCTATTTATGCACTGACGAGTGTACGCCTACACTCCGCGCTTAGGTCGTGGCCATTTCGTAAAATGATGCCAGGGATATCCGGGACATGGTCATTAACCCCCCAAAGGCTTTTAAGTAACAAGACTGTTTAAACGGGCCGATCAAATTTATTCAATTACCCACTCAATCGGTGGAGAATTTGATGCCCGATCAAGCGGTATGCTATATACCATAACCCAAGCCCGTATAATGGAAAATAAGTTAAAAGTATTTACCTTTGCAAGTATAAATCCTTAATCGAAGTAAATTGCAGATAGCTTTTACTGGTCTCCTAATCTGGAACGAAGGTTTAAATTAACCTATTAGAATCCTAACGGGTCTTTAATTTAGCCGTAGCTTAGACCGGTCAGTAACTAAGGTTGATTCTTTCACATGTCCGAAATTCTCGTTTTAAATCAAAAAGGGCGTTACGGTCAACTTTTAAGCATTTAACGGAAATGTGTAAAAGGCTCGGACAAACAACGAACCGGTCACAGAGGGTTATACCATCATGTAACCTGGTCCTAAGAGAGCCCTAAGGCATATCTAAATCATACTTTAACGGGTCAGAACTGAAGTCAATGCAAAAGTCAAAGCTTTGCGACTTTCGGCTCCGAACCGGGTCAATACAGTAAATGCTCGGATCAAACAAGCTTAGACTAATTAATATACTTATTATCATGTTTTATGAGTGTTTAAACAGGTTACATATCATCTACATTACAGATTATGCATTAAATCGCAAAATAGCATTTCTGTTGACTTTTTCTAAGCACGTTTGACTCGACATTCGGACTAGTTAGAGTGGGAATCAGAGGGTGCCCTTTTAAGGGTAAATCAATAGTTCAAACCGCACTCAAAGGTAGGGCATTTCCCATTTTTATAGGTTTAAAGCCCACATGAATACCAACATATAACTACCTTTGATTCGGTTAATCACTGGACCATTTGTGATTAACCGTTAAGTCAATCGTTAGTTACGGCGGATTGACTTTTAAGCTAAAACTAAGCAAAAACTAGACCATAAAGGGTTGAACAACTTACTGAAGTCCTATGCAAGATAAGAGAAGAGTTGAGAGTGTTCTTGAGCCCCAGATGTGATCAAGAAGGGGTGAGGAACTTGTTGCAACAATGTGGCCTTTTATAGGCAATGTAGATCCTTAAGATCATTACAACAAGGCCTACCAATGCTCCTTGATGATCAACAACTGTCCTTTGGTGCTAGAAGATGATTAGGGGTCGCCCATATCTCTGGAAAATCTTTGCATTAATGTTTTACCGCTTAAAATAGCCAACAGCCAACTTTCTGTCGCTGGGCGTCGCTTACGGACCGTATGGCATGGCCCTTGCGGTCCGTAAGCCTATGGCGGAAACATTTTTACCCCTTCACCCCCTTACGGTCCGTAAGGCAGGACCCTTACGGTCCGTAAGAGCTTAACAGAGGCAAAAAAAATTAACCTTTCAAGCATTGAATGGTCAACTTGCAATAAATAATTTTTGTGCTTGGAACAAGTCAGTATGAGGCTCTTCTTAACCCATGCTTGGTCAGTATCATAATGCATCATGGGTTTGCACAAGGATGGGCTTATAAATAATTAATTGCATTGCATTATTTTCTTAGGATTTAGATTAGTAACTTGGATCCTTTTGATTATTAGTAATTACCGGATTAAGACATATTAGATGCTTATAAATTTTTGCTTAGGGTCCCGGGATTTATAATGACGAAGTCGCTCAGAGGTATAAAATTAACATGTCGACATATTCGAAAATCCTACCACATATCTTAATTAAATCCGGGTTTATATTATTTTTGTCGTATGCGACACGTGTAATTTATTTATTGGACACAAATTTTCGAGGTGTTACATCCTCACCCCCTTAAAATAAATCTCGACCCGAGATTTACTGGAACAAATAAGGGTATTTTTCTTTCATCGTGGACTCAACTTCCCACGTGAATTCGGGACCTCTACGGGCATCCCACTTGACCTTTACTATAGGCACATGCTTCCTTTGAAGCTTCTTTACCTGTCGATCTTCAATCGACAAAGGTTTTTCCACAAATTTTAAGCTCTCATCTATATGTACATCTGTATGTGGTATCACTAGTGATTCATCGGCGAAGCACTTCGTTAGATTGCAGATGTGGAACACATTGTGAATTCCATTGAGCTCCTCCGGTAAGTTTAACTTATAGGCAACTGACCCGACACGTTCGATAACCTCGAAAGGTCCTATGTATCTCGGGCTTAGTTTGCCTTTCTTACCGAAACGCATCACCCCCTTCCAGGGTGATACTTTAAGTAACACTTTTTCACCTACTTCGAAGTGAAAATCTTTACGCTTTGGATCTGCGTAACTCTTCTGTCTATCTCGGGCAGCTTTGAGACGGTCTCGAATCTGGACAATCTTGTCCGTTGTTTCGAAGACTATCTCTGGTCCTGATAATTGGACATCTCCAACTTCCGCCCAACAAACAGGCGATCTACACTTTCTACCATATAATGCCTCAAAGGGCGCAGCCTTAATGCTGGTATGGTAGCTATTGTTGTAGGAGAATTTGATTAATGGTAGGTTCTTATCCCAACTACCACCCAAATCGATAGCACATGCACGTAGCATGTCTTCCAACGTTTGAATAGTACGCTCACTCTGACCGTCTGTCTGAGGATGGTAAGCCGTACTAAAATTCAAACGTGTGCCCAAAGATTGCTGGAAACTTTTCTAGAAATGTGACGTGTATCTAGTATCTCTGTCAGAGATAATAGACACAGGTATGCCATGTAAGGCTACAATCTTATCGATGTATAACTGGGCTAACATGTCAGAGCTATACGTCTCCTTGATGGGTAAGAAATGCGCTGATTTAGTCAGTCTATCGACTATAACCCATATTGTATCATTTCCTTTCCTCGTCTTGGGTAACTTGGTAATAAAATCCATAGTTACACATTCCCACTTCCATTCGGGAAGTTCAGGCTGTTGTAGCAAGCCTGATGGCTTTTGATGCTCAGCTTTGACTTGCGCACAAGTCAAGCATTTGGCTACATAAGCGGCTACAGACTTTTTCAAGCCTATCCACCAATAATTTGCCTTTAGATCCTGATACATCTTATCAGCTCCCGGGTGAACAGAATATTTGGAACTATGGGCTTCCTGGAAGATAACATCTCGTAGTCCTCCATAAACTGGAACCCATATTCGTCCGTTTAATCGTAAAATTCCGTCCTTGCTAAGAGTTAACTGCTCCTCAGTTACTCCTAGCTTTTCTTTAGGATAGTTAGCTTCCGACACAGCTTCTCTCTGTGCAGCTAACAACCTTTCAATCAAATTATTCTTCACTTCAATGCTCTTGGCATTGATTCGGATGGGTTTCACCCTTTCCTTTCTACTCAGGGCATCAGCGACTACATTCGCCTTGCCGGAATGATATCTGATTTCACAATCATAATCATTTAAAGTCTCCATCCAACGGCGTTGCCGCATGTTCAATTCCTTCTGATTAAACAGATGTTGAAGGCTCTTATGATCCGAGTAGATTACAAACTTGATACCATACAGATAATGCCTCCACAGTTTTAGTGCGAACACAACGGCACCCAGCTCCAGGTCATGGGTGGTGTAATTCTTCTCGTGCACCTTTAACTGTCTCGAAGCATAGGCAATAACCTTGCCTTTCTGCATGATCACACATCCCATGCCAGTGTGTGATGCGTCGCAGTAAACTACGAACTCCTCGGTACCTTCAGGCAATGTCAGTACAGGAGCGTTGCTCAACTTTTGCTTTAGAATATCAAAGGACTCTTGCTGCTTAGGGCCCCAAACGAACTTTACTTTCTTCTTGGTCAAGGAAGTTAAGGGCGCAGCAATCCTTGAAAAATTTTCAATGAAACGCCTGTAATATCCTGCTAACCCCAGGAAACTACGAATCTCTGTAGGCGTCTTTGGCTCTTGCCAATTCATGACAGCTTCTACTTTAGCGGGATCCACTTGGATACCACGATCGCTGACAACATGTCCAAGAAATTGGACTTCTCGAAGCCAGAATTCGCACTTAGAGAATTTGGCATAGAGTTTCTCCTGATGCAGGAGTTTGAGAACACAGCGAAGGTGTTTCTCATCGTCTGCTCGGTTCTTCGAGTAGATAAGAATATCGTCGATGAAAACGATGACGAATTTGTCTAAGTACGGCTTGCAAACGCGATTCTTGAGATCCATGAAGGCAGCCGGTGCATTAGTGAGCCCAAAAGGCATCACTAGGAACTCGTAGTGACCGTAACGAGTCCTAAATGCGGTTTTAGGTACGTCTTCATCTCTGACTTTCAGTTGATGGTAGCCTGACCTCAAGTCAATCTTCGAGAAATAACTTGCCCCTTGTAACTGATCGAACAAATCGTCGATCCTCGGCAAAGGATATCTATTCTTTATCGTGACCTTATTAAGCTCGCGATAATCGATGCACAGATGCATCGATCCGTCCTTCTTTTTGACAAACAGAACAGGTGCTCCCCAGGGAGACGAACTAGGTTTGATGAAACCTTTAGCTAGCAGTTCATCCAGCTGGGTCCTCAACTCCTTCATTTCGGTTGGTGCTAACCTGTAAGGTGCTCTGGCAATAGGTGCTGCTCCAGGGATGATATCAATCCTGAATTCCACTTGCCTCTCCGATGGCAGACCAGGTAGATCTTCAGGGAAAACTTCTGGATATTCTGAAATGACGGGAATGTCTTCTATCTTCGGTTTAGGCTCTTCAAAAATCACCCATGCCATGTAGATGACACAACCTTTCTTTAGACATTTAGAAGCCTTGAGCATAGTCACTTGCTCAGGCAATCCGTACTGGGTATCTCCCCGAATGGTAAGCGATTCACCAGACTGAGTCTTTATCACTACTTGCTTTCTGTTGCAGACGATTTGGGCCTGGTTGTGAGATAACCATTCCATACCCAATACTAGGTCAAAATCGGTCAATTTAAAGGGAAGTAGAGATAGAGGAAAAGAGTGGTTCTTAATGGATATCACACATCCATCTAACACAGTGGAGACGGTTTCTATGGTGCCATCTGCTAGCTCTACCTCGTAATTCACATTTAAGGTTTTGACAGGCATATTCAACAATTTGCAAAATTTATGATCTACGAAAGACTTATCGGCGCCCGAATCAAAAAGTGTTCTTGCAAAGATATCATTTATGAGGAAAGTACCTGTGATCACGTTATCGTCTAGCACTGCTTCTTTCGCCTCCATCCTGAAGACTCTTGCATTGGTCTTCTTGGCCTCTTCCGGCTTCTTGGCGTTTTTAGGGCAGTTGGTTCGAATGTGCCCCTTCTCGTTGTAAATGTAGCAAGTTGCATCCTTTATCTTTTTGCAATCCACGGTCTTGTGGTCCTTGGACTTGCAAAAACCGCAAGCATACGACTTCGACTGAGCCTGCGAGTTTGGTTCGAGTCTACACTTTCCAAAGTGATGTCTCTTGCAATTCTTGCACTTGGGCTTCTCACCAGACTGTTGCCCATCCTTCCTTGACTCAGACCCCCTCTTGTTGTCACCGCTTCCACGGTGTTTCTTGCTCGACCTCCGTGAAGTATCATCTTCACGCTTTCGCTTCTCAGCCTCTTTGTTCCTCAGCGATCTTTGTCGGACCGCATCCAGAGTGAGGGACAAAGAAATGTCAGCTACAGATCTAAAGGTCGCTGGCCGAGAGGCCTTTACGCTTGCCTTTATCTCGGGGGCTAAACCACCGATAAAACGAGCTATTCTCTTTGGCTCCGGGGTTACCAGATACGGAACCAACCGGGACATCGTGTTGAAGCTCGTGAGGTAAGCTTGACAGTCAAGGTTCGTCATAACCAACGATAGAAAGTCGGTCTCTATCTTTTCAACCTCATGTTGAGGGCAGTAATTCTCCTTGATGAGAGAAATGAATTCCTCCCATGTCATGCTGTACAAAACAGCCTTCCCCGAGGCCTGAACCAGAGACCTCCACCAAGCCAGGGCCTCGCCCTTGAACGATTGTGAAACAAACTTTACCACATCTTTTTCTGCGCAACCACTGATGTCCACCACGGTGTCCATCTCGTCTAACCATGTCATGCAATCTACCGCGCCTTTCTCCCCAGTGAAATCTCGGGGTTTGCATGATACGAAATACTTGTAGGTGCAGCCCCTGGCGCGAGATGCATCAGTATACACTTTTTCTGGACGAACACTGTTTTCATTGGATGAGTGGTTATCATCGTCCTTTCTAGGCTTAGACGGTGGTTTGCTGTGAGATTTTGAGTGGGTTTTCGGCTTTGAGTGTGGTTTAGATATGGTTCTGCTCTGGGATTCAGTGTACTCTTCGTATTGTCGATCCAGGGCTGCCTTAACAGCATTGTCGACAAGAGCTTTTAATTCAGCGCCCGTCAAATGAACCTGGGCGTTATCGTATTCATCTTCCTTCGAGTGACTATTCTCCTCATTTGGATCAGCCATGGTAACTTGAATCTGCTACAGAAGATAACGAAAAATTTTATTTAGGAGTTTATTATGGAATTGTCTTTTATGGCAATTCATTAACCATGGTAAACAGAGACCATATCTGGTTAATTTGTTACTCACATTATTTAGGATTTGAACATACTTATCCTAATTACAAACAACATTGTTAGTGGCATAACAGCCTAGTCACGAGGACGTTTTTATAATATTAGTCGAGATTACAGAGAATCAAGGCATGAAGGTTTGAACCGTAGTCCTTTTACCTTTTCTGACAGGGAGTCATAGACTACCACTGCCTTTTATCTTATATGACAATAATTATGGCCCGTAGGCACTACACCACTAATGGATGTTTTAATAAGTTTGGCCCGTAGGCACTACATCACTAATGGATGTTTAATAATTGATCGTCTTCATTGACGATTTAACCCACGATTTATAAACCATTAATTTGGGCTTTGAAATCCTTAGAAGGATTCTTATATAAGAATGACGCGTGCGATTTTTTAACGAATCACATCTGCCATGAACGTTAACATGTTTACAGGGGTTAACTGAGAATCTGAATCTTTTAACCAGGTCTTACCATCTTGGCCGGGTCTTATAAAGACACCTGGCTAGGTTTCACTCTTAAGATTCTTTATTTAGGCAAGTTTAAATTTAAAAGGAATGATTTTTTATTTATTTAATATATAATAACAAAATTGAAATTCATAACATAACATTCCATAAATTTCAAATATGATTACACGCTGCCCTAAACGGGACTTTTTAAATAAATGATTACCTACGCGGAGGTTTATAGAAAAACAAGTCCACGCAGGGACCAATACAAGATAGATGTCCGCGCAGGGACTAAAAGATAAGTCCACGTAGGGACTGAAATACGATAAATGTCCACGCAGGGACTAAATTGCAATTACAACAATACATAAGGAGACTAATGATCTCGCTTCTTCCTCCCTTTTAGCAGGTTTGCTAGGCCCTTGAGAAATCCACGATTACTCTTACGTTCTTGTTCGAAGTCTCGTTCCACACGGTTTAAACGGTGGAGTATTTCTTCTTGCTCCGGTGGAGAAAAACGTGGCTGCTGCGACGGTTGCTGAACCGGAGGTCTAGGAGGTATTGGATACCCATGAGCTGAGTAATCTGGTCTCCAAGAGGTTCCATGAAGGGCATTATAATTAGCCGCTACCACATATGGATCAGCATCATAGTTATAGTTGTAGTGCGTGTGAGTCGGCTGCTCAAACGGATTGTATGCGGTGGAACCGCCGTATGCTGGTATCTGATTATCATATCCGAATGGTGGCGGAGGTGGTGCAACTGGTGTAGAATTCACCTCTGCAGGGTGACCAGAAGGTTCCCCTAATTGTGGTTCTTCTTCAGGTACTGACGGAAAGTGACTCGCACTCGAGTGGCGAGGGGTGCTGAAGTGGAATTCCCCTCCTCGGGTGGACATCCGTGCGCCTGATCTTCTACGCCTTGGCGGATCTGGAATTACTGGTTGTACCGGTGGCGGTGGCGGTGGCGTAACTGCCACAAACCGCGAATCCTCAGAAGGATCCTGTTGCTGCCGTTGATCATGAGGCGAGAAGTGATGAGATGGTGTGAAGTACCAATTACATTGGTCAAACCTCGCCTGGTAGCTGTCGGGACCTTGATAGGGTGTTCCATGAAAGGATGACCCATCGGAGATCTCGATTGGATGGTTGGGAGTACCCCTTGCAGGCTCGACGGGGTCTGTATCCTCGTCCATATCTACTGCATTATCTTCAGAGAAGTAATCCTCTGGTCCTAAAGGGTTATACCCTATTGGCTCTTGGACATAATCTGCCGGGTTAAACTGTCCTACGAAGAAAGGTGAAGGATCGCCATAAGAACGATGCGAAGCAGATCGCTGGAGAGGTATGAACGATGGTTGAGGGTTATTGGGATTGTTTTCCGGATCTGGTCCAAAAGAATGACGGTATGAGGGTGTTGAGCTATGCGAGGTAGAATGTCTCGCAGGTTCAAAGAGGTTTCTTCTTCGTCTCTGTGGTTCTTCACTCCTTGTACTGGAAGGAGCTCGCATGTTCGAAGGTCCAGCCTCGTGATCATTGTAAGTAATGATCGTCCCTTTGCCTCTTCCTCCTCTTCCTCGTCTGATTGCTGGTGGCATATTTCCTGCTTTCAAAACTTTAAATAACAATAAACAATAAAAAGACAAACTGGAGTAACAAATTCGAATTTGTCCAATGTTCTTGTCTAGACTCAAGTATGTGCAATTGTGTAACTGAGATTAAACACAAAGGCTAGTGTTTAATTCACTTAGTGTTGGCTCTGATACCAACCTGTCACACCCCGATTTCCACGTGTCTCACCGGTGGGCCCGGTGGGGGATTATCGTGACGTAGTTGGCAACAATATAGTCAAACCACACAATATATGAATGCACAGCGGAAGCATAAAGATAAATTATATTTCAACCATTGTTTGCAATATCAAAGTATTACGAATAGTCGAAATTGTATCCACAGGGGATCAAATAAAAATATAAGTTTTGTTCAACAAACGAAGGCATCTTAAGCTTGCGAGACTCTTTATGATGCTAAGGAGAATATCCAGCCAATTACGCATAGTACCTGCATTTAGTCTTTTTGGGAAAATACATCAGTTTACACTGTTAAATACATTCAACCGACACTTTTTGAAAAATGTTTATTAAAATTGATTTGAATGCTCTAGGCACAAACTCTTTTATAACTCGGGAGAATTATTTAAATATATAATCTTGTGAACGAATTACATGTTCCTTATGCGTTCAGTAGCCCGGATCAAGTCCGGGTTAAAGATCAATAGACACACCACAACGGCTATTTATGCACTGACGAGTGTACGCCTACACTCCGCGCTTAGGTCGTGGCCATTTCGTAAAATGATGCCAGGGATATCTGGGACATGGTCATTAACCCCCCAAAGGCTTTTAAGTAACAAGACTGTTTAAACGGGCCGATCAAATTTATTCAATTACCCACTCAATCGGTGGAGAATTTGATGCCCGATCAAGCGGTATGCTATATACCGTAACCCAAGCCCGTATAACGGAAAATAAGTTAAAAGTATTTACCTTTGCAAGTATAAATCCTTAATCAAAGTAAATTGCAGATAGCTTTTACTGGTCTCCTAATCTGGAACGAAGGTTTAAATTAACCTATTAGAATCCTAACGGGTCTTTAATTTAGCCGTAGCTTAGACCGGTCAGTTTCAACGGATAGTTACGGTTTAATCGCGTGAAAGGCGAAACTGGGAATGGAATGTGATTTTGACCCAACAAGTTTGAAGACTTGTTTCATATGGGTATAATAGTCACACTCTGGATTTTGGGGTCAAAACAATATGATTTGACCCGTTTCGGCTAGTTTATGTAAACTAGTTACACAAGCCGAACCGTACGCGCAAAAGGCGTAACGGGTAACCGTAAGAGTCCTACACTGGTTTCCTAAGTCAATATGCTTTAAAGAGGTTGTGGTATCAGTAAGATACCTTCCATAATGCCCGTAACGAGTTTAAGTTCATATTACGCCCCGTAGGGGTATTTCGGTCTTTTTAAAGATTATAAAAGAGGTTTATGAGTTCTACAGGAAATCTGAGTTTCCCGAACAGTTTATAAAGTCTAAAATACTTTATTTATTATTTAAAATAAGTAGCAACTGGAATCGGGTCAAAAGACCTTGTAGAACTCAAGTTATGGCCGAAAAGGGTATATTCGGTATTTACCGAACCGTTGCCATAACCGCAGGTTATGAGCAGGTTAAAAATAATTAAAAATCTTTAAAAATCCCAAAATATTATTTTACATCAGTGTGTAAAAGGTTTGGTGTCGAAATCTGGGTTTAGATAGGCGTTATGCTAATTGCGCTATTAAATTACTAAAGTTTCCGTAATTTGCGCTATTTAGCATAACTCCTATTCTGGACCTCGGATTGACGTGAAATTTTAGGGACATGCTTAGAAATCAGTAACTAAGGTTATGATTCTTTCACATGTCCGAAATTCTCGTTTTAAATCAAAAAGGGCGTTACGGTCAACTTTTAAGCATTTAACGGAAATGTGTAAAAGGCTCGGACAAACAATGAACCGGTCACAGAGGGTTATACCATCATGTAACCTAGTCCTAAGAGAGTCCTAAGGCATATCTAAATCATACTTTAACGGGTCAGAACTGAAGTCAATGCAAAAGTCAAAGCTTTGCGACTTTCGGCTCCGAACCGGGTCAATACAGTAAATGGTCGGATCAAACAAGCTTAGACTAGTTAATATACTTATTATCATGTTTTATGAGTGTTTAAACAGGTTACATATCATCTACATTACAGATTATGCATTAAATCGCAAAATAGCATTTCTGTTGACTTTTTCTAAGCACGTTTGACTCGACATTCGGACTAGTTAGAGTGAGAATCAGAGGGTGCCCTTTTAAGAGTTTAAAGCCCACATGAATACCAACATATAACTACCTTTGATTCGGTTAATCACTGGACCATTTGTGATTAACCGTTAAGTCAACCGTTAGTTACGACGGATTGACTTTTAAGCTAAAACTAAGCAAAAACTAGACCATAAAGGGTTGAACAACTTACTGAAGTCCTATGCAAGATAAGAGAAGAGTTGAGAGTGTTCTTGAGCTCCAGATATGATCAAGAAGGGGTGAGGAACTTGTTGCAACAATGTGGCCTTTTATAGGCAATGTAGATCCTTAAGATCATTACAACAAGTCCTACCAATGCTCCTTGATGATCAACAACTGCCCCTTGGTGCTAGAAGATGATTAGGGGTCGCCCATATCTCTGGAAAATCTTTGCATTAATGTTTTACCGCTTAAAACAGCCAACAGCCAACTTTCTGTCGCTGGGCGTCGCTTACGGACCGTATGGCATGGCCCTTGCGGTCCGTAAGCCTATGGCGGAAACATTTTTACCCATTCACCCCCTTAAGGTCCGTAAGGCAGGACCCTTACGGTCCGTAAGAGCTTAACAGAGGCAAAAATAATTAACCTTTCAAGCATTGAATTGTCAACTTGCAATAAATAATTTTTGTGCTTGGAACAAGTCAGTATGAGGCTCTCCTTAACCCATGCTTGGTCAGTATCATAATGCATCATGGGTTTGCACAAGGATGGGCTTATAAATAATTAATTGCATTGCATTATTTTCTTAGGATTTAGATTAGTAACTTGGATCCTTTTGATTATTAGTAATTACCGGATTAAGACATATTAGATGCTTATAAATTTTTTGCTTAGGGTCCCGGGATTTATAATGACGAAGTCGCTCAGAGGTATAAAATTAACATGTCGACATCTTCGAAAATCCTACCACATATCTTAATTAAATCCGGGTTTATATTATTTTTGTCGTATGCGACACATGTCATTTATTTATTGGACACAAATTTTCGAGGTGTTACAAAAACACTTCCAAACCTCTTATGTGTGCCCCACGCAGATCACGCACAGACGTTTAAGTCTGTCGCGTGTTTGTTTTTTAGAAGTGATTTCATTAAAAAACCTCTTCTAAACCTCTCCTCGCACAGATCTGGCCTCACATCTTCAAGCCTCTTCTAGACCTCTGCTCTTTCAAAACACATCTCAAAAACCAAAACCCTAGACCTCTGCTCTTCTCCACAGCGACACCTCCATCTTCTCCGGCCAGCCGACACCTCCACCGTCATTTATCTTCCTCCGGCGACCCCCCTTCCGTCGCTTATCTTCCTTCGGCAACCCCCTTTGTCCCTTCGCTGCCTCCGTCGACATCAAACTCCGTCGCTTCTCTGCCTCCATCAAGTAATGCCGCCTATTACGAGTAGTGGTGCAACATCACTGCCCACGACGGTGGTTCAGCGACCATCAGGTTCTGGTAGTGAAGTGGTAATTGATGACAAGGAGCAGGCTCTTGTGAAGGAGCTGGAGGCGATGAGATTCAAGAATCTGGATTTGAACAAGGAGATCTTGAGGATGAACAATTATGATTTGGATAACTCTATCGATGATCTTTGTGGTATTCTAGGGTGGGATCCAATTCTTGATGAGCTGCGGGAAATGGCGAGTTTGTAATCTGGTTTAAGCTTTAAATGTTGTCGGTAATTTTGTTTTTGGCGAGTGGTGTGTTTGGTAGGGTTTCGTAGATGATGAAGCAAACAGGAGGCTGTTGAAGAAGAACAATGGAAGTATCAAGGGTGTGGTCCACCTCTTCTCATGCAGACGTGAGATAATTAAACACTCTTTTTATTACACTCTGCAGATATTTGGTCCACATCTTCTCGTGCAGACGTTTGCAGATATGGTTCACAGATTATAAACCTTTTGCATTTAAAAAAACAAACACCACCTAAGTCTCTAAGTCTTTACCTACTCCGCTCTCGTTTGTTCATCTCGATTCACTCTCTGTAATTTCTAAGATGAGTTGAGGCATAGCTTGTTATGACAGTCTATTGTATTTTATTATTCTTTCTCTCTTTTAAGTCTTAAGTCTTCACCTACTCTGCTCTCACTTGTTCATCTCGACGCACTCTCCTTAATTTCTAATTTCTCTTTTTTAAGCCTTTAAAGTCTTTAACTACTCCGCTCTCACTTCTTCATCTCGATTCACTCTTCCTAATTTCTAGGTGAGTTGAGGTCTTTTTGTCAAAACCTTAGATTTATTTTGTTTTAGTATTTTGATTTGTCAAAATCTTAGGTTTATTTTGTTTTAGTATTGATAATTATTAATTAAATAAAATAAAAGTATATGAATGCTTTTTTTTTTCTCGGACATCATTAGAGTATTTATTAGTTAATGAATATATATTATTGATATAATGTTACGTATATAATTCAAATTTTATTATTATTATTATTATTATTATTATTATTATTATTATTATTATTATTATTATTATTATTATTACTACCTGTGTTCATACTAAGAAGACATTTCTTCCCTACAGTGATCCTCTTGAGTTTATATATAGCTCCAAAAACTTCACAAACTAAACACACCAAGAGCAATGGCACACAATGGCTTGTTGCAAAGTGATGAGCTATACAAGGTTTGGTTTGCTCACACAACTTTTGATCCAACTTTTGTTAATTCAAATCTTTATATCAACCAACTTTCTTGTGCTTTGCGTGTAGTACATCCTGGAGACTAATGTCTACCCTCAGGAACCCGAACCGTTGAAGGAGATCAGAGCGCTTACCGCTTCACATCAGTTGTTAGTTTCTTCACATATATAATAACTGTGATATCAATACTGTTTTTCTTGTAGTTTCAAAACTTGCATTAGTGCTTGAATCTTAATTTGTAGGTCTTTTATGGGTACTTCACCAGATGCTGGCCAGATGATTGAGATGTTGTTGAAGCTCACCGGTGCGAAAAAGACCTTAGAGGTTGGGGTTTATACGGGTTACTCGTTGCTACTAACCGCGCTTACAATTCCTGAAGATGGAAAGGTTTGTGGTTTTGAGTTTTGACTAGTATAACCTAGGGGTGTCAGTTGTGTCAGGTTAGCAGATTCTTCAACTGTAACCCGACACGTATATTTATTCGTGTTGTGTCTAATTCGTTTAATGTTTGTTTGTGAATATGAGTAATAACTAGTAACTTGATAAAAAAAAATTAAAAGAATCAATTACTTCAACTTAAATGCTTAAATGAGGCTTTTTGTTGTGTGGGTTAATTAGTTATTTTTGTTTCTTTATCTCTTATTCCCAACCACAAGCTTGAATTAGTATATATAATTCGTTATTAGAAGAATCAATTGAAAATGATTGATGTACGAGTAGTTGACTACTAAAATAAACGATGAAAATGAGAACTTGAGAAAGAGTTTAAATGAAAAAATAATTTCACAGAAGTTAATAGTTAGGCTGGAGGGTGTGACGCCACGTCACCTCCACGTCAGACAGGGGGCTTTAAGGCATCTTCCCTTAACTTGCAGGGTGTGTGATAAAGCCCCCGTCATCATTACCTAATTAATTTTTAATTTATATATTTTATTTTTAGGTGACATTTATAAAATTTGAAATTATTTTTTTTAAATGTAATGTTACCGTTCAACGGTAACTTTTGACCAAAGCCACCTCGATCATGCCAATTTTTCTTCGTTACCATGCTGGCGAGAGACCCATGGTGCCCCCCTTTAAATTGGTCGGTATGGGTGGTGGTGCCCTGTGGCGCTATCGGTGGTGAGGTGACGGGGTGGCGCCCTCCCATACCCACTGACCTTATAGAAAAAAAATTAAGAAACAAAATATTAACATTTTTCATCTCCAAAACCTATAAATATATATATATTTTAAATCCATTAAACGGGTGATATTTATTTTGAAATTTATTAAATAAATAAATGAATAACAATAACTAGACAAAGCTTACTCATTTTACAACTTCTAGCTGACCATTAGTATTCAATTGAAAGTGTTTATATTTAATGCAGACTGTAGCGATAGATGTAAATCGAGAGTTTTATGAAATCGGTAAGCCGCTTATAGACAAAGCCGGGGTCGAACACAAGATCAACTTTATCGAATCAGAGGCCCTTCCGGCTCTTGATAAACTCCTCGAAGATGTAAGCTTTCTTTTTAATATCTTTCTATACAGTCTCTCTATCTCCCAGGATAGAGGTAAGGCTTACCTATATCTCATACTCCCCAGACCCCATCAATAAATAACCTGACTAGTATTATGCTCTATGCTGGGTACGACTGATTGACTATATACATGCAATCTATGAGAATGAACTATTTTCCACCATGCCCACAACCTGAAAAAGTCATTGGTCTCACCCTAGCTAATTGAGTACACATCAATCATATACATGCATAGAAACTGCATACACCATATATAACGTTTTAAATATAAGAGTTAAATGCCATTTTAATTCGTGTGGTTTAGCCTATTTTGTCAGTTTAGTCTAAAGGTTTCATTTTACGTCTGTGGGTCCAAAAATGTTTCACTGTTGCCATTTGGTCCGCTGGGTTAACTTCATCCATTTTTTTTTTCTGGTAATAAGAAGGACAATTCGGTCATTTTATATGGCCGAATTGCTCTTCTAGTTAACATAATTACATTTAAAATGACTGAATTGTCATTCTCGTTAACAGAAAAAATGGATGAAGTTAACCCAGTGGACTAAAATGGCAACAGTGAAACCTTTTTGGACCCACAGGCGAAAATGAAACCTTTGGACTAAACTGACAAAATGATACAAAACACAGGGACTAAAATGACATTTAACTGTATAAAAAAATATTTTCAAAGTTTATGGCAATTTCATATCAATTAAAATTAGTAATAATATATAAATGAAATAATGTGTAAAATATGTTCATATAATAACATACCATCTAGCTAATTATTGATGTATCATCGATGTACTAACTCAACGTTATGAAAATGAGAAAAAAGTGCATGTTTTGAAACAAAACTTAGTCATCTTTAACCAAATTATGTATAGAGATTATTGATATATAGGTTAACAACAGTTAATTTGGTGCCTAATTTGAGTTATGTGATCTCTAGCCTGCTAGCAAAGGAAGCTTCGACTTTGTTTTCATTGATGCGGACAAAATAAACTATCTTAACTATCACGAGAAAGTGATCAACCTTGTGAAGGTGAACGGGATCATTGTGTATGACAACACGCTCTGGTATGGATCTGTTGCCAAGTCTGAGGATTTGGTTCCCGAAACATTAAAAGAAGGGCGAACTAGTGTTTTAAAGTTTAACAAAGCACTTGCAATGGACTCTCGTGTGAAAGTCTCTATGGCTCCGTTAGGTGATGGCATCACCATTTGCCGGCGTGTCTATTAGTTATTGTGTCGTGTCTTTCATGTATCAATTCATTGATGTTACTCTGATGTCGTTGTATACCTATTAAACGGAATAATAAGTAACACACTATTAAACGGTATCACGCTAAATGAGTCAAACGTTAGGTCAATATTCCTAGCTTTTCTATAAGGCGTGTCATGTGTGGTCTGACATTGCTAAAGTCAGAAAATACACTACCAAAAACTGGACAATTTTCGACTATGATTTTCCGACAAATCAGTCTAGTCTTTTCGATTAGGAGTGTCATGGGAGTGCTAGATTGCAATGAGGTAACTTTTGATGAAGTCTTTGTTGTTTGTGTTTGAAGTGTGTGGAAGACTAAGGATGTCAACTATATCAGAGTGGCAGGTTGGATCCATGACCCCCGAACAAACAAATAAACAAACGTACTCAATAAAATTTCACTTAAATAGTAGGGTCAGGAGAGGGTGAGATTAAGGCAAAACCTTTATCCAAGTCCCTAATGAGACCCCGACTAAAAAAATGACCAATATATTTATTCTTGTCAAAGATGTTAGGTAGCGTTCGTTTGATGGAATGGAATGGAATGGAATTAGGAAGTTTTTCTTTGTAAAATTGATCTTGGTTGGGGGAGGGAGGAATTTGAAATCCTTCACTCTAATGAAATTTGTGACTATTTTAACATTCCTTAGAAATCCTTCACTCTAACGAAGGAATGGAATGAAATGTTGAAATAGTCACAAATTTCATTGATTAAAGAAATTCATTAGATTTCAAATTCCTCCCTCCCCAAACCAAGATCAATTTTACAAAGAAAAGCTTCCCAATTCCATTCCATTCCATTCCATGAAACGAACGCTACCTTAAGGTTTAAAAAAGTATAACCCATTTTTCTAAAAGGGGTTTGACAGGTTGTAAATTGCATAGATACTATAAATTGTAAATATGTTAATGTGGTTAGTGGGTTGTAATAAATGGGTCAAACATGCCGTACATGGGTTGACTGGTCAACCTGTTAGTTAAATGGATTAAACACGTCAACGTAAACACAACTAGTTTATTAAAAAAGGTTAGTAATAACAACCGAAAACTTGCTTTTCTTATTTCCTTATTTAGGGTGGTGCCAGAGATATACTTAAACTCCTAAACATGAAAACTGGACTCATTATTGGGCTAATAAAATTGTTAAAAACTTTATTAGTGGGCTAAGTAATTATATATACTGGACATAAAGGCTTTCTGCAAAGTGATAAGCTATACAAGGTTTAGTTTGATTTGTTTCAGATCTTTAAATCAACCAACTTTCTTGTGCTTTGCCCGTACTACATCCTGGTTATTAAATACTTAGTCACTAGACAGGTTTTACTAGTGCTCATGGTCACTACTAAGCACTTACCATTACTATATATTACTCATATTTAACTAAACCACTAAAGACAAAGACATAATTTCCACTGATTAGTAGTAATAGGGGTGGTAGTCGTGTTGAGTTGATGGGTTGGCGGGTTGAAGGGTTACGGGTTGACAGGTTGATGGGTTGAAATGTTCAACCCGAACCCGACCCATATTATTATTCGGGTCAAAGACCTCAACCCTAACCCAACCCATATTAATTCGGGTCAACCCGAACCCGACCCGTTTAACCCATATTTTTAAATGAGTGATATAAGTTGAGGATTTATAAACGAGTTGTTCGGTTTTAAGCGGGTTATCGATAACATGTTTAATGATGAGTATGAGTGTGATAAATAAATAATATAATGTGTCATAATTATCATTATAACTAACCATGTAAAACAGAAACCGAAAAAACAAAAATATAAAAGATTTTTTTATCTAAATAGTTAAACGGGTTAATGGGTCAACCCGAACCCAACTCGTTTTTAATACGGGTCAACCCGAACCTGGCCCGTTTTTTTAAATGGGTCGTGTTAGTCAACCCAAACCTGTTTTTTTCGTGTCGGGTTCAGGTCGGGTTAACAGGTCGTGTCAAGAATTGTCGCCCCTAAGTAGTAATATACAATTGTGGGTTCAATTTCCGTTACTAAACTAACTTGTCACTGATGATAAGTTGCAATATGACCGGTAGCAACTTACTCCTGATAATCAATTTTTATGAAACTTTTAACCAACAACGCAAATCTAAAGCCTCGTTAGGGATATGCCCCAACCCTGACAAGGGGGTCGCATCCCCAGGAAACCCAATGGCCTAAGGGTTTCACCACTTAGAACCCTTGAGAAATACTTCTAATTGAATGTATACTTCATACTTCCTAACTCGAACAAATGTTTATTCCAATTTCTCATACGATCTTTAATAAATGCTGTTATACAAAATTATATTGATGACACTAACATCATCAACGGCAAAACCAATTTCAATATAGTGTTTGTAGTTTGAATGTCCAATTTGATAAATCAACTTAAAGTATAAGGACGAGCTTATAAGAAAACGTATTAATGGGTAAAAAATAAATGTTGAATATAATAAAATATCATTAAGAATTTCTAAAAAGTTTTGTAGGGGAAAACCTTTGTAAGTTTTTTTTAACTTTCTTTTAAATCTATATTAACATTAACATTAATTAACATTAACATTAACATTAACATTAACATTAACATTCACATTCACATTCACATTAACATTAACATTAACATTAACAATATATTAAATTTAGAACCTTGTAAACAGTAATAATGTACACGTGTCCCTTCATGATTTGTTCTTTTCTCCTTTCCTCCCTTATTATTCAGGTTACAACGTGCTATTGTCTTTGGTAAAGTGGTTGGGGTTTCAATATATGCTTGTGAGACACCGGTTCGAATCTAGGGGAGAGAGATGGAGATGCGTGAGGATCTTTCAGTTTCTTTTTTGGGTCATATCTTCGTTAATCGATCTCTGATTTCCAAATCCTTCTTTTCTTAACAGTTTACAGTTGTACAACGGCTGCAGGGGCAACAGAGACTGCCGCCGATGGAACAGGTCGTCGGACGGTGGTATTTTGTAAGGGTTTCTCTACACTTTTTGTCTAGGTGACTAGGTCTCACATTGGTAATTTATTTGATGAATTTAACTCCTTGATTTTGGATTTCAAAAGCTTTTATGTATGATAAATATAAAAGGTTAAGCTAACCTTTTACATTTGAGTTCATACTGATTCTTTGTAATGTGCAGACAAATCTGTGGACTTTGACGCCGTATTCGAGTTTTTGGGGGATGTTTGGGTTTTGTAATTTTTTTTTTGTTTGTTTCCAAAATTGTCTATTGACTTTGCAAATTTTAACTTAGGGTTTCGATCACTTCAAGAATTACAAGAAAAACTTGATGATCTTTGATGGTTGTGGTGAAAGATGCTTGAACAAGAGTTTAAGTCAAACATGAAGAAAATAACTTATGTAAACACAACCATAGGGATGAAGAAATTATCAAATGTATACTTGACCAAAAAAAAGTTTGATGTGTAAAGAGATGTGAGAGACACAACTACTGGTCGTAAACATAACTTATATGGTATTTTGGTTGTACATTTAGCAACGCCCCACGTATGCGATACATGCACCTCACTCCTCGGTGTTTGTGACCTAAACGTGCCTTTTAAGCCGAGCTCAGTCTCATGATCTTCGGTTACTAATGACTTGGCTTGCTGTAGGAAACATTGATGGGAAGAAAGAGCAGCAAAACACATCAGCCATGTGAAGAATGTAACTAATGGTTGAATGTTAATGATGTTAATATGTATGCCTAGACATAACAATTTTTGATGGTTGTGTCCGTTAAAGCAACATGATAATTTAATGGTTCTCAGTTATTAACATAACAAATTCTCGATGCCCTAACCAAGTGAGACCAACATCTAATGACGCGAAACGGCCGAATACCCCTAGTTTGTTTAATAAGTAAGAACTTTATTTTGTTGTAAACTGATGAGAACACAAAATAAATTTTTTAAAAAGTAATATATAACAGAAATTAATTAATTGTAAGTTTTGTAAGTTGAAGTATGTATGCACATCATCTAATCATCTAATACTAATAAAGCTAATAAAGGATTCAAGTTAATGTCACATAACATTTTAGGATTCAAGTTAATGCCATATGATATTAAGATTTAATTTAGTAGTAGAACAATTATTATTATATCACATTAATATACAATTTATTAATCTACACACAACAATAAATAAATACGTATTGTTCTTATATCATATTAATATATCCAATTTATTATCCACTTGGGAATAGCCCAGTGGTGTTGGTGAGTTTAGATATAGCTTAGGATAGGAGAGGTCATGGGTTCAATCCCCATGGTGTGCAACGTTAGCCATTCAATATATATATATATATATATATATATATATATATATATATATATATATATATATATATAGGCTAATTATAAGGAGAAAACTCACTCCAGTTGACTAAACCCTGAAAACCCATTAGATGGACACCAAAGTGCCACGTCTCAGCTCTTGAAAAGGATGTTGAGGGCATATAAGTAATTTCCTTGCCTGACATACTTTTTGTTAGGATCCATGTTAACCACCACACTCCTCATTAAATGCATCATGCATGCTCCAGATATAGGTACTTTGTCACTCTTTTTTTTCACTGTTAACCACCACCTATTTTATTTATATAATAATCAAATCAGTGAATTGATACTTTATCACTTTTTTTTTCCTATTGTGTAATTTGATTTATGTCACTTCAAAGTGTATGTCATATTTGCTAAATCTTTTTGGTAATGAACGGTTGGTAAAGACCCTTAATAATATTTGCATCCATTTTATAGGAACACTTTATACAAAACCACATCAGTGTTTTGATGTAACAACTGATTGATGTACATTTTTTCACTTGGCGTATGTAAGACCAATTACAAAAATCATTTTTTTCATACGTTACACAAACCGAGTCATATGTTACAAAAATCATTTTTTCATATTTTATCCTACATAGAAATACACATTAATGCTACAAGATAGACATTTTTTTTGTTTCATTTAACATTTGTACATATAAATAAAAAACAAATCCCAAAAGTTTTTTTATATAACTAGGTAATAAGATATCTAATCACAGCACCATACATAAAACAAAACATTTCCGCAATGTTACAAAAGAAATCCGTAAACACAAGCTATACAATTAATGTAATAATAATTTGAGATTAAATACTTATTAGTTTCCCTTTAACACCTTTTTTCCAATTTTGTGGTAGATCCCTTTTTTCCCTGCATTTCAATTAAAAAAACATCAACATTCCTTACAATACGAAACGTTTTTGAAAAAAAAAAAAGATATTCAAGCAACCATCAACAAAAGCACATGATCAAACACACATAGAGCAAAAATGTACAAAAATCTCAGTGAAAAAAAAATGTAACACGGATACAACAAAAATGTACAAAAATCTGAGGCAAAAATAAAATGTAACATGGTAAAAACAAAACTAAAAAATCCATAACATATAAAATGTAACATAAAAAATGTAACAACACACTTATTTTTACAATAATCTAAAAAAGTGTAACAATGCACTTTATTTTATGTAAATACAGCAAAAATGTACAAAAATCCGAGGCAAAAATAAAATGTAACATGGTAAAAACAAAACCAAAAAATCCATAACATATAAAATGTAACATAAAAAATGTAACAACACACTTATTTTTACAATAATCTAAAAAAAATGTAACAATGCACTTTATCTTATGTAAACGTACATTATTTATGTGACACGGAAAAAATATAACATGCATTTTTTCTTGAACAAATTTTACACAAAAAATTGATAAATCAATAAATTAAAAACATTCATCTTCTTGAACAAAAAAAAACATATCCAGAAAAAGTTGGAGCATCTGGCTGATGATCTTTTGAACTAGATCATCTTTTGGATTCAGATCACTTTTAGATCTGGATGAAGATCTTTAAGAACTAGAAATGAAATAGAAGATAAAGATATAAAGAGAAAGAGAGAGAGAGAGAGAGAGAGAGAGAGAGAGAAAAGTCATAAATAACACATTTTTACACATTTCATACCTTAAAATACCTTATTCAACTAAAAACACTTACAAAAAATGTGTAATTTTAGATAAAAAAAACATAAAGAGGATTTAAAAAAAGTAACAAGATTCATATCTGATTCATCGTCATCTTCGTATCTTATTCATCATCATCATCTTCATATTCATATGCATATTCATATTCATGTGCGATTTTCTTCAAGCTGCTAGATCTATTTAACATCTGGATCTTAACTCACACACCGGATCTGTAACCACCGCTGCAATGGTTCCAGCCCTAATTTTGGTAACATCATTTGTTTTCCAAACCAATACACACAAACCCCCGAACATCACTTTTTTTGCAATATTAGACAAACAACCACATGCATCTCAATAATGGAGAAGTATACAATAAAACCCTACATTTTTGTTTCAAAATGTAAACAACCAAAAAAACACAGATTTCTACAGAAAAACAAAGGTGTTACCTTTTGCTAAAAAGACCGACGCATTTGAAACTCCGATGGTGGTGGAAATCTCCGGTGAAGTTGGTGTGGAGGAAGATAATTTGCTGATTTTTTTGGCGGTGGAAATCTCCGGTGAAGGTGGTCTGGATGGGATGAAGAGAGAGAGAGAGAGAGAGAGAGAGAGGGGGGGGGATTGTTAAAGAATTGTGGAAATGTCAACTGTTTTGGCGGTGCAAAATCTCCGGCGAAGTTTGGTTACCTTTTGCTAAGAAGACCGACGCATTTGAAACTCCGATGGTGGTGGAAATCTCCGGTGAAGTTGGTGTGGAGGAAGATAATTTGCTGATTTTTTTGGCGGTGGAAATCTCCGGTGAAGGTGGTTTGGATGGGATGAAGAGAGAGAGAGAGAGAGAGAGAGAGAGAGAGAGGGATTGTTAAAGAATTGTGGAAATGTCAACTGTTTTGGCGGTGCAAAATCTCCGGCGAAGTTTGGTGTGAAGGGGATGAAGAGAGAGAGAGATAGAGAGATTTGTGAACATTTGTTTTTTGAATTTTTGTTTTGAATCAATACTTAATATAGCTAGGAGGCATAGGTTTGAAGTGTAATAATGAATACTAGTCTTCTGATCATACTCAACATCAACATGCAGAGATAAATTGTAACATTTCTCCCCATTTTACCCTTTAGGTGTACTATCATCTATATATTATACCAAAAAGTAATTGAGATCAGGACATCACACCAAAAAATCATCCTAGCCATCCATCAAGTATCATCAATGGTGGTTATTGGGTTTCTAGGGTTTAGTCAACTCAACTGGGTTTTCGATTTATCCTTGCCCTATATATATATATATATATAGGGGAAGGTTCATTTGAGAAGAAATTTAATGTGAGAAGAAAAAGAAGAAAGGGCATATTAGTAAAATACTATTTCATTTATAACTCATATCATTAATTTTTCTCTCTTTAATTAATTGGTCAACTAATTATTAATTATCCTACATATAATATACAAACCTACACATATCAAAATTTTCCTACATATATCCTACACATTATACAATTTTATCCTACACAGTCGAAATTTATCCTACACACCTCGAAATATATCCTACACAACTCGTAATTTATCCTACACAACTAATAATTTATTCTACACTTTAAATTAAATTGTTTTTCTTAATTTGGAGAAAGTATATATTTTGAAAAGGAGTTACAAATTTAATTTAATTAGTTATTAAAGAGTAAGAATACAAATTAATGATTTATGTAAGTTTACCAATATACCCTCATATTAAAATTAAAGGCAAATATTAAATGAAGTAAAATGAAGTATTCTTATTGGTTGAAACTTCTTCTTTTTTCTTCTTACAAAAAAATTCTTCTCATATGAACCTTCCACTATATATATATATGTATATATATATATATATATATATATATATATATATATATATATATATATATATATATATATATCCAATTTATTAATTTATACATAAACAAATAAATACGTAATACATAAAAATATTTATCTTATATTATTGTAGTATTTTATTTATTTATTTATTTTTATTTTCATATGTGACATAAAGTTTTTGTTTTTTAATCATTGCAGATCAAACCCAATTAGGCTATTTGTAGGCCTAGATTGTCTAATCTAACATAATAATTTGTTTGTGAATAACTACATGTAGGTATCTCTTAATTTAGCAATATTATTATTTTATTTATAATATATTAGATTAATATCCAATTTTTATTATTAATATATGACACATGTGATATCCGATACAAAAAAGAACTTTATTATGAATATAACTCTGTACTCAACGAATTTTATACCGCCATGTCGACAAACCTATAAAACCGAATATGGTGTATAATTTAAAATTTAAATTATAATTCATATAATTTAAATTATATTTTAATTTATTTTTGTAATTTAATATCGACAATGATTAAGTTAAATCTAATTATTGTAGAAAATATTTACATAGCTCCTTAAATACATATTTGACAGGTGATATAAATTAATGGGGTGAGATTTATTTGGATTTGAAAAAAACAATAAATTAAATAAGTAAAAAGACAAAAATTGTCACACCCCCAAATTACCACCTAGGGCGTGTCCCTAATGGAGGTGTAACGATTCAACAGAGAGCCACCAATCATATCAAACACAAGTTATAATGTAATAAAATACCCAATTGAAAGAAATGTATCGTTTGAAAGTTAAACCAAAACCAAGGTACTGAGCGGAAGCATAAAAGTTTAAATGTATAAATGTATCGAAATCAAATCAAAATAACTGTTTATTACGACCACAACCACTCCAGCAGCATCAGACAGCAAGCTCCCCAGTTCCTCCAATAATTACCTACAAGCATGTAAACAAGTGTGTCAGACTACGCTGGTGAGTTCAAGGTTTGCGTTTGGTTACCAAGTTGTGTTACCGACCATGTGAGTAAAACAGTTTACAAAACGTTATGTTGTTTGTTGTTAAGATGTTTGATGTTTCGATGTTGTTATTACTCGAGTACCGAATGGCCATATGATATGTGATTGCCAACCCCAATGCCTCTATCAAAGCATTGGTCATGTTTTAAGGTAATTAGTTCACGCCCGTTCCCCTTGAACGTCGTGAGGGTGCCAAACCTAATAGCGCTATCAACTAATAACCCCCGTTGCCCTACAAGCAACGTGCCGGTAGATGTAGTGGTCTTACAATGATAGAAAAACTGAGTACAATAACCAACATCCCGTTACCCATGCATTCCTCATCGGAACGTTACCCGTTATCCCTTCCCTGGGATCCATGCTTGAGAAAAGAGCAATGAACTCACCTTAGGTTTGCTCGGTTAGACAAATCACTCGTTAAATAAGTTCAATACTCACGACCTAGATGAGTGTTTGGTAGTGGTCAGTTTTACAATTTGATTACGCATAGATCACATCAATGGTTGTCACGTATGGCACGTATAACAGTTAAGCAACATTTCAACAAGAACAATATTTCAACAAGAACAATGATTATACACACAGTTGGTCCGATAGCACACAGTATCGAGTAGCTCAATCAAGTTACAAGGTTCGAATCAATCAACAATCCTAATCCGATTATCCAACCCTAACCGGATTACCCTTACACTATATAACCGATCCGGATGGCCCAAGTCCATCCGGTTAATATATAATCCCATACATCCTATTATTTATTAAAGCGTTCGTTATAAGGTAACCCAGTAAATAAACCGTTCGGCCCAAACCCAATACCTTAAACCCGATCAATTTAAGTGCAGCCCATAACCCGAACCAGTTCACAGCCTATAACCCAAACCAATCCGGCCCAACTATGCGAGCCCATCAAATAATTCCTATTTCCCAGCCATGCGAGCCCATCTTTTCTTTAACAGTAACCAATTATATTACCAAAACAATTAACAAACCCTCTAGTTTCTTATCAACAAGGAATCGGTTCAAACAACATATCCTGAATCCAACCAATTCATTCTAATATTAGCAGACATTCTACAATCATGACCTACACATTATCAATGGAGTCTAAATAAATCATCATCGGTTTATTTCATTATTTCCTTTTTATTTTTACCTATAAAAATAATATAATAGATCCTTTCAACAATTAATTACTAGTAATAACCAAACCTCCCCCCCCCCATTGGACCTTCAATCGGTCCAATAGATGATCAACAATCACCAAGGTCACATGCTTTTTATATGTTTCTTGAAGGTTTGAACACAATGACCGACACCAACTGTTAAAGCATTGATTCACATATACGTCAGCATGGTTGATAAGTCAACATAATTTCCATAACAAATATTCAATAATTAGCCGCCACTAACTTAATTGGGTATTTAATCGGTGATCACATGACCGGCCATATACTTCATCCTTATTGGACCAAACAACTACTTTTATGTATTGATTTCTTCATTGCTTTTATTGTTTTCTAACAGTCAACAGTCATCGTTTCATCCATTAACAGCCATTATTGCTTATTAACAACAATACATCATTTAACCAAAAAGAACATATACAATATTAACCAAACAGAATATCCAACCCAACATTCACCCATCATATTCAACAAAATAATATTAACACTAACCGAGAATCTTGAAGGGGGTGCTCTACTGTTGCCATACGTAGATTAGAGAGAGAGAGATAGGGAGTAGGGTTTGCTTTTGATAAAATACGGATTGTGCAACTTAATACATATCAGATTACGTATACTAGAAGGTTTAGTATTGAGCCAACCTAATTAAGGGAGGAATGGGTAGGCCGATCATTACTTCTGTTGGGCTACGGGGCAGTTGGCCTACTACGAAACCATGCTGACCCCAAATCACTTAATTATGCTAATGAACTGCTGGGCCGATAAACTATATCTGATTATGTAATTGTTAAACATATAATAGTGATGGCCGGCCCAATGTAGCCTGTGCATGATAGATATACACAGGCCCAATGTAATATGTGTATGATAAATATACACATGACATGTACTATCCACTAATATATGGCCCACTAACACACTCGAACAAAATCCGACGTGTTTACGTTAACTAACTAGTCGTAGCGAAAGTGAAGGAGGAATAACGAGGAATCAAAGTTTGCGAGACTAACCTTAAAAGTTCGGGTTGTCACATCATCCCCAACTTGAAGGAAATTTCGTCCCGAAATTGGCAAGCGTCAAGTGTGAGAGAAACGAAGTGAGAAATCAGGATTGTTGCGGGTTCTGCTCAATTGTGACATCATCCCCAACTTGAAGGAAATTTTCGTCCCGAAAATTGATCTAAAACAATGGCTTGAAGTGAGTTCCGACGAACTTGATCTATAGATACTTTACAACGCCTGGGGGGGCTAATCTTGTGATCGGTGGAAATCATGGTATGGTGGTTAGCGTTTTGTTATATCAGTTGCCAATCAAAGAAACAGGGAATTAATGAGGTTCGCACAAAGAATCGAGCGAAACAGGAGTCCATTAAACATCCGAAGGATTTGGCCAGCAAATTTGTTGTCGAGAAGTAATTTCCAGTAGTGGTGCATGGCGGCATGGCACAACAGGGAGGTTCGTTACATTGCGGTCGCGCGAGTGTCCAAAACAGAGTTTGGGGGGTAAAGGTTAGTGTTGCAACACGACAAACGCGTGTAACTGTGACTGCTTCACTTCTGGCGGCGATGACAAGTGAAAGTGATAAGGTTCGTCTACAGGGATGCGTGGGTATAGTTCTCCTAATCCCGTGTTCGTTCGGAAGTTCCATCTAGCGATGCCATCACATGGTTAGCTTTATTGAAACAAGGGTGCACTGGAGGCCCTTGTGTTCGATCTAATTGGCGCATTCGGTACCGTCCAAGTAATGCCTCCCACTTAAATCCAATGACCACGTCAAAACTTACGAGAGTATTGGGAAGTAGGTCAATGTCGAACACTTGACCCACGAGATCAAGTTTATAACCGAAAAGAACATGAGAAGCTTCTATCGATTTACTATCAGTCAGTTCTACTACATACTTATTTACAAGAAGGGTGGAAGTCAGTCCTAACTAACGACTGAACCCTAAGGCACAAAACTCCAATCGAAACAAGAGTCGAATAAAACCGAAGTAGAAAAGGTCATTCAAAGAAGACGTACCGGCCTCTACATTGCCATCATTGCGAGTCTTCCCCAGCGCCAATAGTAAATACCCTTCCACGTGCTCCGTTCCCACCATTGTTCCCATTGTTGCCGCTCCCAGTATTGTTGTTGTTGCCAGCATTCTGATTGAGCTGAGGGCAATCCCTCTTAAAATGACCCTCATCACCACACTGAAAGCACCCCTTTTGATTTCCCTGGTTCTGTTGAGACTGTTGCCCTTGCTGTCTCTGATTCGACTGTGTCTGCTGCTGTTTTGGCTGAGGGGCCCTACAATCCTTGGCCTCATGGCCTATCTTGTCGCACCTACGACAAACCCGATCACACTGCCCATAATGATGAAACCCACATTTGCTACACTGAGGCTTCTTTCCTGCATAAGACCTCTGATTTTGATTCACTGAGGATGATTGGCTAAAGCTGCGAGTACTGCCCGTGTCTGTCTTCTTTTGGGGCTGAATCGAGTTGGACGCTTTGTCCATATCACCCCACTTGCGTTTGCCATCAGTGACATGAGTAGTGGCTGTAGTGGCGGCAGTAGTAGCTTTAGAAACACGCGGTGGCAGTGAGTCGCTTTCCACCTCCTGATCAATAATCTTGTGAGTCAACCGGACAATCTGGGTCAAGTTGTTGAGGTTCGCAGCAGTAACCAGACCCTTCACTCGTGGAGGTAACCCCTTGATGAATAACTCGATCCTTCGAGACATAGGTCGAGACAAATTCGGACACAAGTCCGCCAGCTCATACGATCGCTTCACATACGCCTCAACCTCAGATCCCACCAGTTTCAGATCATAATACTCGTTCTCTAGCTTCTGTATCTCATCCCGAGGACAGTATTCCTCCCTCATTAATTCCTTGAAGTCGTCCCAAGTAGTAGCGTTTGCTGCATCAATACCCAGCAGCTGAACCTGGGCATTCCACCAGGTTAAGGCACCATCCTCAAGCGTGCCTGTCGCATACTTCACGCGGTCCCCCACGGGACAGTTGCACATAGCGAACACTGACTCAGCTTTCTCGAACCACCTCAACAGTCCCACAGCCCCTTCCGTTCCGCTGAAAGTCTGTGGCTTACAGTCCATAAACATCTTGAACGTACAGGCAGGCTGGTTGTTTGGGTGCGCTGAGTGAAAGAAGATACGACACAAGAGTAAGAGTTGGGTTCACGATACAGGATTAAAAGTATTTGGTACAGTTCATACCAGCTTGGTAGGCTGCCAGAGCCTCAGCCACACGTGTGTTTATCAGATTTGTTAACTCAGCCTGAGTCATGTTGATGCTACCACGTCCGTGTCCTCGTCCACTCATGGTTCTATATTAGGGGAAGGAAACGAATTTAGGAGTCGAGAACGAGGAAAGTATTCAGGTTTATCACGTTAAGAACGATTAACTACCATATTCATGCACAAACAGGGAAGAACCCCTCTTACACTCGTTAAGCCTCATTGGGATTTGCATGCACCACGCGTTATTATTATGTGTGCACCCATGATAATAAGGCGGTTTGCATGCTCCTCTCGATGCTTCTTAACTTATGTTTGAAGTTTCTCCCACCCCAATCAACACAAAATAAGCACTACTAACAAGATTAAAATTTACTAGATGCAAGTGTTATGTGACACTATCAATGTGTCATGATGCCTACCATGTCGTATCGTGCATGCTATACATATAGTTACGTTTACTAGGCATATAAAGCATAAGCTAGGGAGGAACGAACCTTGCAGTCTGAAGCTGAGTGTCATGGTCATCGTTTGGATCAATTCGGTTATAGTCTGGTTTTATGAAAATGTTTTTAAAACCGAGTTCTTTATAACCAGTGGCTCTGATACCAAACTGTCACACCCCCAAATTACCACCTAGGGCGTGTCCCTAATGGAGGTGTAACGATTCAACAGAGAGCCACCAATCATATCAAACACAAGTTATAATGTAATAAAATACCCAATTGAAAGAAATGTATCGTTTGAAAGTTAAACCAAAACCAAGGTACTGAGCGGAAGCATAAAAGTTTAAATGTATAAATGTATCGAAATCAAATCAAAATAACTGTTTATTACGACCACAACCACTCCAGCAGCATCAGACAGCAAGCTCCCCAGTTCCTCCAATAATTACCTACAAGCATGTAAACAAGTGTGTCAGACTACGCTGGTGAGTTCAAGGTTTGCGTTTGGTTACCAAGTTGTGTTACCGACCATGTGAGTAAAACAGTTTACAAAACGTTATGTTGTTTGTTGTTAAGATGTTTGATGTTTCGATGTTGTTATTACTCGAGTACCGAATGGCCATATGATATGTGATTGCCAACCCCAATGCCTCTATCAAAGCATTGGTCATGTTTTAAGGTAATTAGTTCACGCCCGTTCCCCTTGAACGTCGTGAGGGTGCCAAACCTAATAGCGCTATCAACTAATAACCCCCGTTGCCCTACAAGCAACGTGCCGGTAGATGTAGTGGTCTTACAATGATAGAAAAACTGAGTACAATAACCAACATCCCGTTACCCATGCATTCCTCATCGGAACGTTACCCGTTATCCCTTCCCTGGGATCCATGCTTGAGAAAAGAGCAATGAACTCACCTTAGGTTTGCTCGGTTAGACAAATCACTCGTTAAATAAGTTCAATACTCACGACCTAGATGAGTGTTTGGTAGTGGTCAGTTTTACAATTTGATTACGCATAGATCACATCAATGGTTGTCACGTATGGCACGTATAACAGTTAAGCAACATTTCAACAAGAACAATATTTCAACAAGAACAATGATTATACACACAGTTGGTCCGATAGCACACAGTATCGAGTAGCTCAATCAAGTTACAAGGTTCGAATCAATCAACAATCCTAATCCGATTATCCAACCCTAACCGGATTACCCTTACACTATATAACCGATCCGGATGGCCCAAGTCCATCCGGTTAATATATAATCCCATACATCCTATTATTTATTAAAGCGTTCGTTATAAGGTAACCCAGTAAATAAACCGTTCGGCCCAAACCCAATACCTTAAACCCGATCAATTTAAGTGCAGCCCATAACCCGAACCAGTTCACAGCCTATAACCCAAACCAATCCGGCCCAACTATGCGAGCCCATCAAATAATTCCTATTTCCCAGCCATGCGAGCCCATCTTTTCTTTAACAGTAACCAATTATATTACCAAAACAATTAACAAACCCTCTAGTTTCTTATCAACAAGGAATCGGTTCAAACAACATATCCTGAATCCAACCAATTCATTCTAATATTAGCAGACATTCTACAATCATGACCTACACATTATCAATGGAGTCTAAATAAATCATCATCGGTTTATTTCATTATTTCCTTTTTATTTTTACCTATAAAAATAATATAATAGATCCTTTCAACAATTAATTACTAGTAATAACCAAACCTCCCCCCCCCCCATTGGACCTTCAATCGGTCCAATAGATGATCAACAATCACCAAGGTCACATGCTTTTTATATGTTTCTTGAAGGTTTGAACACAATGACCGACACCAACTGTTAAAGCATTGATTCACATATACGTCAGCATGGTTGATAAGTCAACATAATTTCCATAACAAATATTCAATAATTAGCCGCCACTAACTTAATTGGGTATTTAATCGGTGATCACATGACCGGCCATATACTTCATCCTTATTGGACCAAACAACTACTTTTATGTATTGATTTCTTCATTGCTTTTATTGTTTTCTAACAGTCAACAGTCAACGTTTCATCCATTAACAGCCATTATTGCTTATTAACAACAATACATCATTTAACCAAAAAGAACATATACAATATTAACCAAACAGAATATCCAACCCAACATTCACCCATCATATTCAACAAAATAATATTAACACTAACCGAGAATCTTGAAGGGGGTGCTCTACTGTTGCCGTACGTAGATTAGAGAGAGAGAGATAGGGAGTAGGGTTTGCTTTTGATAAAATACGGATTGTGCAACTTAATACATATCAGATTACGTATACTAGAAGGTTTAGTATTGAGCCAACCTAATTAAGGGAGGAATGGGTAGGCCGATCATTACTTCTGTTGGGCTACGGGGCAGTTGGCCTACTACGAAACCATGCTGACCCCAAATCACTTAATTATGCTAATGAACTGCTGGGCCGATAAACTATATCTGATTATGTAATTGTTAAACATATAATAGTGATGGCCGGCCCAATGTAGCCTGTGCATGATAGATATACACAGGCCCAATGTAATATGTGTATGATAAATATACACATGACATGTACTATCCACTAATATATGGCCCACTAACACACTCGAACAAAATCCGACGTGTTTACGTTAACTAACTAGTCGTAGCGAAAGTGAAGGAGGAATAACGAGGAATCAAAGTTTGCGAGACTAACCTTAAAAGTTCGGGTTGTCACAAAAATACCCTCATTTAACTGACTTTTTTGATGAAGTTAATGGCCTGGATGATTTTGGAAAAAAAAAATGCAAACCTCATAGACATATGAGAAAAGTTGTTATTGTTAGGGGACCCGGGGCGGTCACCCTTTTTCCGTGAAACTATAACGCAAACTTTTTATAACGCGTTGCCACCCACCGCCGGTCCATTTCCTTCACGCGTGGAAGTTGATAAAATCCATTTTCCGTTATTTCCTTCACGCGTTATCATTTTGGTTTGTGAGGGTATTTGTTGGTTGGGGGGAAATTGTTGGGTGTGGTGGTGAGTGATGACCACCCCTAGTAAAAATGGTTGTGAGTGATGGAAAAATGGTCAATGACATGGCAAAACTTGATTGGTGCTTGTGAGTGATAAATTCTATCACTAGTGAACCACCCCTAGTCCCCTTATTATTATTTATTTGTAATTATTATATCATTATAATTATGAATTATAATTATCTAAGTCACTAGGTTATAGTCTAATGTGTTACACGAGTTTACGTAAGATATTGTCTTTATTCAACCGTGTAATACGAGGGTCTATAACTATAACCTAGGGCAATATATAAATGTGATTTACTTGCTCCACACAAAACCCTTTACTAGAATTAAAAAGGAAATAAATGACTACTTATTTTAAGAAGAACATATGGTTTTTGATAACCAAAAGCTAAACTAATGCCACAATAAGAAGGACATATGGTTTTTGATAACCAAATTCTAAAATAATGCCACAAAAAGTAACAGAAAAGATAAGTGTAACGTCCATTAAACTTCATAGAGTTAAAAGTGGATCAAGAATGCTTCAAGGGTACATAACTTCTATAAATTATTTGCTTTGTCCTTTAAGTTTTGTATACCCGAACGGCCGAACTCTCAATAAAACATATAAACTTCTATAAATTATTTGTTTTATTCATTGAGTTTTGTATACCGGAACTCGCAATAACACTTATAAAAAATAAACGACAAACCAATTGATGGTGATGTTCATGCAACTTGAACACATTCCACTTGTTATAAGTAGGTTTTCTAGATTTCATAATTGTGTTGAATTGTTGATTACTTTTCTTATCATGAAAACTCGTTTTCAAATTAAAGTATTTCGTGGGTATACAAAATCCTTAATCGGATAAGACATAAAGATTTCTTTGAAGAACGACATTTTCTCTGTGAAAATGAAGTATTAAATTTGATTATAAAATTAAACAAGATGATTACTACATATACGGACGGGTTGAACCATAGCAATAGTTCAAGCGACTTTGTTGCACCAAAATTTAAAGTAGCTACCGAGCTACCAAATTGCTATTGAAGTACACAATTACTAGCGACCTTTATTTCCATGATCTTTTCCTTCGGTACATGCAAATTTGATGCGTTTTCTATGAAGCAACTTTAATGTAATAGGAGATTAAGCGATTTTAATTAAAAGTACTTGTCTAATATCAATCTTACCCTTTTAATCTAAAAAATATCAAGTACCAAGATTAGTTCACTTAGTTCACTCTCAAGAAATTGTTTACAAATGAACCTAATCTTATATATATATATATATATATATATATATATATGAAAAGTGTAAAATACATTACGGCTTAACTTACATCACGTACGACAACGTGCGTGATTATGTGTATAGGATGCGTGATTAATGTTTTCATCATGCGTGATTAATGTTTTCATCATGCGTGATTAATGTCTTCTAACATGCGTGATTTGGGTTTTTTAGTTTATAACGTGCGTGATTTTCAAATAAACGTGCGTAATTATCTGTCGTACGTGATGTACGTTAAGCCGTATTATACGTTAACTGGCCTATATATATATATATATATATATATATATATATATATATATATATATATATATATATATATAGGGCAAGGATAAATTGAAAACCCAGTTGAGTTGACTAAACCCTGAAAACCTATTAATGGCCATTGATTAACCTCCATGGATGGCTGAGATTTAATCTTCTCATTGTTGGATTTTGAATGGCTTTTCTACATTTTTTTAATATATTGATGGTACTTGAGGGGCAATATGGGAAAGCCGAAATTGATAATCTCTTATATCAAAATAAAGACTGCATGGTGTAAGAAGTTTACATCAAACTTACATCAACTACATCATTACCCCCTAATCTACAAAACCTATCTCAGACTACAAAAAATTCAAAATACCCAAAACTCACCGGAGACTCACAACCCTCAAATTCTTCAAAATTTCCTAAAACTCTCTCTCTCTTGTAGTCTTCAACAAACCTCTGAAATTAACCCCAAAATCACCTGAGATTCACGCTCTGGCATTCATCTTCATCACTGAGTCTCTTGAATCTTCATCAATCAACGCAGATTTTCCAACAATCACCGAAGAAAAGAACGTTCGCCGGAATAATTAGGGTTCCGGTACGTCGTTTCAGGTTTTTTACTTACTCTTTGATTATGTAAGTGTCAAATAGATTCACAATTTGCCATGGTTTTTTTAGTCTTGTGCGTCATAACAATGAAGGATGTTAAAAAGAATGGACTTTATGGGGATTATGTTCTGCAAATAACATTTGGGTTTTCTTAAAAAGACATGGTTCTTCCCAAAAAAATTTCTTCCATTTGCATAGCCTGGTGCCGACTAAACTGGTTTGTTTTGGGGGGGGGGGGAGGGGTACAAAATGAAGGTTTTTTTTTATATATTTTGTAAGCCTTTGTTTATGTAGAATCCGGACTTTTATATATACAGGTTTGGGTGTGTTTCGTAGATTTGTTGTTTCTGGTTTTTTTTTTAAAGGCTTATGATTTGTTGTTAATGTTGTTTCTTTAATTTTTATAAGGGTTAGAGTTTGTGTGTGGTTCTAAATGAATTGACTTTTGGGGGTCTATGTTTGGAAGTATTGAACATCACAATTTTTTTGTAGTATATGTTTCTTGCTTCTATTTGATTGAGAAAATAAATTACACTAATAATCTGTAATTAGAAAAAACGGCTATTCGCGGTTTATCAATACATAATCAGAAATGATAAGTAAAAAAAAATCAAGAATTCTGATGATAATAAAAAAAAGGGCATAAATATTGTCCGAATAATGGTCGTCTGATGTGTAAACTGATGCTTTGTTGGCATACGTGACATATTGCTCTTATGTGTAAACTGATGCTTTGTTGGCATACGTGACATTTTGCAGTCATCCGCATTTACGACTAAAAATCCAAGGAAAAATGAGCCCAGGTGTTTAAAGTTACAAACCTTTCATAATTTATGCTTATGCATTCAATTGGAAATTAGTTTATTAATGTTGTTTACAATTAACAAACTGCAGCTAAAAAGACTCGCCGTACGCCGGTTGTCGATAAGCAAGCGCATCAGGATAAGAAGTTGCAAAAAAGAAAGCTAATAAGTACGTACAAGGATTATTTTCCACTAGTCTTACATTTATGTTTTGGAAAAAAATAATAAAACAAACTTGTTGTCTCAGTTACATCAGACAGTGACTTGGACACACCCGGGAAAACCATGGATAATATGCAAAAAGGTATGTTTTTTCTTACGTATAAAAGTTTCTTTGTTACATTTTTTTAAAATCTAATATTTATGTACTTGCAAATTGAAAAAAACGTTCTGAGTTGGCAACGATTCGAGTGGGCACACGCGGAAAAAACATGGAAAATATACAAAAAAACTATTTTAGATGTGATCTTAATGTTTGAGACCTTCTGAAGCAATCTGACAAAATAAAAAAAAGTACATATGAAAAATCTTTGAAACAAAAATATAGTTTTAAAGGGTCAAAGAGCAGTTTTCAAAGTGCTCGGTTACTTCATACATCTGGTTTTCTGTTAATGACAGGGGTGACATTAGGGCTTTTTCGGGATGAACACATGATCAATTTGGGGTGGGGGGGGTGGTGGGGGGGTGGTTTGTGGGTTAATTTTGAATGAGAAAAAAAAATTATAGTGTGTACTTGTTCATTCTAAGGAAACAAAAACTCTGCTTGCTATAAACTGATCTGGGGCATAGTGATCTACTGTTGATTGGTATGCGATATTTGTTATCTACTGGTGATATGTGGTCCATATATTGACTGCCTCTTTATCTCATACTTTTGCAGGATCCGTTGTGACAGCTAAAAATAGCAAAACAAATCCGACAATAAAAATGACCACAGGTGCTTATAAATTAGATAAACTATGATCAATTATGCTTACATATTAAAAACCATTTTGTATTTATTGATGTTGACTACAAATAAAAAATGCAGCTAAAAAGGTTTGTGATACCCCGATGGTTGAGAAGCGCAAAAACAGGCAACAAATATGTACGTAACTACTTTTAATTCATTACATGTTTGTTTGTCATGTTATGTCTAATTTCCATAAGCTTTCTAAAAAACAGTGACACCGGATACTAATACATGCGGACCAGCAATGCGGACAAGGGGGGGTAGAAAAGGTTTAAAATTACTCTTTTTTTTTAATATATATTCTGGTAAAGGTTGTTACTAGTTCGTGATCTATATAAAACTTGTACAAAATGTAGTTAAGGATGCACATTGTGAGGAGAAGGTACGCAGGAGAAAGCTAATAAGTACGTAAAAAAGCATTTTTTTTTCTTTCGATTGTCTAATAGTAATGCTTTATATAAATAATAAAACAAATATGGTGCCACAGTTTTACCAGATAGTGACTTGGACACTCCGATGGAAAACATTGAGAAAAGAAAAAAAGGTACATTTTTTAATGTATGGAAGCTTTGGTTACATTCATCTTGAATCTAATATTTATGTGTACATGACTTTGTAAAACATTTATAAGGCGAGGGTGATCAGGACGGGCCGGCAACACGTACAAGAGGAGGTACAAAACTGTGCTAGACATGATTTTTGAGAGTCTAAAAATAAAATGAATATATGTTTCAATACTTGTCTTAGGCCCACTTGTCTTATGTACTTTAATTCTAATTAATTACAAAAAAATGTATATTGGCAACACGTACAAAAGGAGGTACAAAACTGTGCTATACATGATCTTTGAGAGTCTAAAATAAAATGAATATATGTTTCAATACTTGTCTTATGTACTTTAATGCTAATTATTTACAAAAAAATGTATATTTACAGCTCAGCGATGGCGTGAAGATAGCAAACCAAAGAAAAATGTCAAAAGGAAACTAATAAGTACGTAAACACACCCCACTATTACTTTCCTTCTTTATCAAATATGTAAATCTTAACCAAAAGTTGTTATCTTATTTTCAGCAGATGGTGACTCACAGATGAGTGCAGATACAGCTCTACCAAAACAGGATGCAATTGCTGTTAAAAAAACAAAAAAAGTAAAACATGATCGGGTGGAAACCCGAAGTGGCAAACACGCAAAAACGACGCATAAGTGGCCTAAACTAAAAACACGTTCGTCACCTATGCAGTTGTTCAAATGCATCAAGTCTCTAACGAGGAACCAACAAGAAGACGTTAATAGGATGGGTTTTGGAAAAATGTTGTCATTCAACATCAGTGGGATACCTCTAAAAATTGCCCACTATGTTGTGGACCACTTTAACCCACAAGAAATGGCTATTGAATTGCCATGTGGGTCAATAGATGTTGATGTTCAGTCTGTCCATGACCTTCTAGGGATTCCTAAGAAGGGCATAGACATGCAAAATGTACGAACAAATTCAAAGCTTGATGTTGCTGTTGAAGCATGGAGAAAACGATATCGTAAACGATTTGTGGCACCAACGAACCTGGCACGATCTATACTCACAAGTGATGAAGCCAACAGTTTTCATTTCCGACTGGACTTCCTGATGTTATTCTTAACCGTCATGGTTGAGTGTAACAAAAATGGGCGAATGAAAGAGTGGATTTTGAAAACTTTTACAGGAGACACGGATTTTAGTAAAATCAATTGGTGTGCCTATCTGATCCAACAAATCAAATCATGTAAAGATGGCTGGAAGAGTTCTGATCCTGAATCTCCATTTTCTGGACCACTCACACTTTTGGCTGTAAGTGGCCTGTTTAACAAAACTTACTAACAATATAGGCATACAACATTTGTTTTGTTATCTTACCGCTTGTTTTTTTTTTCGCCGTTACACAGTTACTATATGTCGACAGAGTTAAATGCACAGGATTTCCAGTTGACCGGACAATATACCCAATCGTATTCTGGAGCAAATACGAACTGAAAAAAAGAGAACGGTTTGAGATAAAAAGAGGTGGCTTTGGTGGAGAGGATTTGCATGAAGTTGGTGTGGTTAGACGGGATCCAAGGAAAACAGAGTTACATGCTAATGATGAAGTTCTGAGTGTAAGATTAATAATTACAACCAATTACAAAGTAATTATGTTCTTTCGAAAATTGGTTAAAAATGTATTTTATAACTTTGTTTGTAGAATGAGATTGCATTGATAGAAAAACATTTGGACGTGATGGAGGCGAAAAGAGTTACGGTGCAAAAAAAATTGGAAGTAGTGTTCAATGCTCATCCAGACAACGAGCAAGTTAAAAAATTGATACAACGCTTTGAGAAAATTGTACACTCAAAAAAAACAAGGGTATCGCTGTGGCCTGATTCCCCAAGGGAAAAAATTGCTGGGGTGCTCATGTCTCTTAACAAGACAGTCCAAAACCCAGATAATGATTACACGGAAGGTACAACGGGAAAACGGATATGTATCACTTCATTGAATATGTACTCAGTTTTTCCTACAAGCTGTTACTAATTTGAATAATTTTTTTTAAATGCAGACCCTGTAGATGATGTGCCAAACGCGGCTGCTGTGGCAAAGATCAATGGTATGACCTTTTTTACAAAAAATATTTATCTTTTTTTTATTTTGCAAATAATCGTTTACACAAAAAAAGTATTCATATGTATTTGTAGCTAAAAAAAATAGAGTTCGAGATAACTTTTTTGGAAAGACTTACTGGAAGAAGAATATACTTATCGTAATTCGTTAAGATTCGTTGAGCCATAAAAGTGCTTTTTTACGTTCTTCGTACAATCAATTTACTCCTACACGTTAAAAATTTATTTGAAATATGGATTAACAAGCTCCATTTTGATTACATTTTCCCAAAAAAAAATAACAGTGCAATTAGAAATGCCTATGTATAGTAGTTCAAAAACTTAGGGTACATTTAATGTATCGTGGGTCATGTACTGACTCTTTAAAACCATTCATTTCTAACACAAATATAATGAGATTTGACAGATTCAAATAAACCGAATCATGTGGATGTGCGAAATAAAAAACGCAGTGCAGCGAGTGATGATTTACTGAAAAAAGGTAAGGTGCAAAAAAAAGTATAATACACGCACGTGTGATAATAAACTGATACAATTTTTTTTAAACATATATAGCATCTGGCAATGATCGGGGGAATGGCAATGGTAAGCGAATGAAGAATGATTTGTCGGCAAAAGGTAACTTTAGTGATGACAATCCTAACAAAAACGTCTTGTGTGATAAATAAACTGATACTATTTTTTTTAATGTATATAGCATCTGGCAATGATCGGGGGGATGGCGATGGTAAGCGAATGAAGAATGATGTGTCGGCAAAAGGTAACTTTATTGATGACAATCCTAACAAAAACGTCTTGGGTGATAATAAACTGATACTATTTTTTTTAAACGTATATAGCATCTGGCAATGATCAGGGGAATGGCGATGGTAAGCAAATGAAGAATGATGTGTCGGCAAAAGGTAACTTTAGTGATGACAATCCTAACAAAAACGTTAAGTAGTAAACCACCAAATGTATGTCCTAAAAATGCAAACTAAGCGTAACATGTGTGTATGTGGCCACATTAAAATAAATAGATCGGGGTAGGGCTGACAAAACACCAGAGATGATAGATGGAGAAAGATGCGGAGATGCCACTACAAAAAAAAATGCTACATGTGGAGACATAGGCAACAAAGAAAATGAGGCAAAAGATCAAGAGACGATAACTACAACAAGTAAGTTTTACATCTTACATATAACCCGTCACAAGTGTAGAAAAGTCAATAAAACCAACTCACACACAAAACAAACTAACACGTATGTGTCTGTGTACATGTGAATGAATATAAAAAGACAAGAACAACGAAACACAAAACATGCAAGGATTGTTTGATGCGCCTACCTTTCACCTGCTCACACAAGACACCGAATTAGGTGACTCATAATTCCTCAAAAAAAAATTAACATGTGTTATTTCTGTACACAACGGATAACCCGACTTATCAATATGAAAAAAAAATTGCAGGTGATGATGTCGATGATACGCATGACAAAAATCAAGAAGGTGAATTCTACATGTTTTTTTTTTACTTCTTTCGAATATTATAATAAACTTGGCATTTTTTTATTAAAAACTAACAAACAATAACTAAAATTGATCAGGGAAGGGAACGGCTGAAAAGGATATCACACGTAATCCTTGGATAAAGGAAATCGAATCAAGACGAAGAAAACCAGTTGGTAGGTTCGCCGGCTCACGTGATGACCATGAAGACGAAATGGGAATAGACATTACAACGGAAGAACAGCGTATTTGGGATTTTCTATTCGATGTGAAGTACTCAGTGTAAGTTTCAAATTAGAAATATTAAAAATATTACTTGTTACATTATGCAAAACTTTGGTCCTCTGATAGATTATGGAATGTTTTTGCTCCAAATAGTATGTTTTTTTTTTTTAAATAGTCTATTATGTTTTAAGTGTATAACTGCATATGATTTTTCGCAAAACAGGACACGTGGAATGGTCATCTCCTTGTCTAGCGGGGTAACAAAAAAATTTGGTCAATCTGCTGGGTAAGTTCACCTATAAAATATATACATAAAACATAATAGGCCTAGTTTCTTGATATCCAGAATCTAATCTACATATCTAACATTGTCTTGCGCAGAGATGTTATCTTCGAGAGTATATACGGCTTAGAACTCACAAAAACGCTGATACGCACTTTGAGGGGGGAAGTGAAGGTCTGCTCTGATGTAGTTGATGCTTGGGTAGATGTGATGAATTTTGAAGAACTTGACAGAACCGACGGCTGCCCAACGCGGGTTTATTTTAACACAACTGTGATAGTAAGTATTCATACTGTATTACTTGATCTTTGACTGTGATTTTGGATTTATTAAGTCTTTGGGAACGTTGTAAGTATGTCTATCTAAATGCATCTTTTGAATTATGGGTGATTCGCGGCTTGCACCACCTTATTGACACAAACTTATTTTGGAAAAAAAACAGGACAGCTGGCTTTTGACGGATTCTACTTGTGATGATGATGAACGTATGCAAACGTTCGGCGAAAGGATGGTCATAGGCGGCGCATATGATTTCATTGGGATCAAAATGGGTTTCTTTCCAATCCTCGAGAATGATGAATATTACATGCTTGTTTTCGATCTGGAAAACGGTGAAATAACCGTCATAGACCACAAGCCTGATCGCACACCCTTAGCTGGCATTAGGGATCATCAAGACTACTACAAAAAAGATACACCATACAAAGTGGTTAGTCATTTTCTTTTCCCATAAAAACATTAGGATGAAAAACAAGAACTCATACAAAAACTGATTAGTTTATCGTTTTTTTTTTAACAGAAGCATATGCTGGACAATTATTTGGAGCATTGCAAACATCCGTTAAAGGATAAAATTGCACCAGCCAAGATTAAAAGGTGTGATATCCATTGGGCGACAAGTGCACATCCAATGGATAGTGCAGTGTTCCTTATGCACCACATGCAAAATTTTAACGGCGTTGGTAAACACTTTGAATGTGGTTTTAGTAGCAACTGGAAACAAAAGCAAAAACAGATTCTTACCCTCCGAAAAAAATTCGCTACACGCATACTACTCTGTGATGTGAATGTGGTGAAGGCAAAGGTTCGTGATGCTGCATTATCAGTGTAAGTTGCTGATCCGTATGGTAATGTTATGTTTTTTTGTGGATGGGACTATGGTGTACAACTTAAACAATTTAAACTCGTACTTTGTTAGTTGCCTATATGTATCTAACTATTAATGTCTGCCGTTGATCCGGACATCTTAAACATTTTGGTGAAGCATAAGTAAACTACTGGAAAGTTTGACAAGCGACCATAACTATCAATATGTGTGTTCTTTGCTATAATAATTAGCGTTAGTCAAACGGCCATAACTATCATTACAGAATTGCTTTGTTACAAAAAAAATACCTTTCTTTGTACAAACAAACAGTACCAAAAAAAAATGTAACAATATATATTAAATTGAGGGGCGAGTTACCTACTATGCAAAACCTAACTACTCATTATAATATATTTTCATAAATGCCAGCTTTGAATTGTCAAATCTGCAAAAAAAAAAAAAAGTACACGCATGTACCCCAAACCATATCCAAGAAACATTTATAATAATATATATAAAGTAGTTGTTATGGGGAATCTAAGATGGACAAAAAGCCATCATAGTTCTCAGATTGTACTTGTGGGAAACGTTGATATTATATGTTAACTCAATTGATATACTATTATAGTATTTTTATAAATAAAAAAAAGGTGAAGTCTTACAAAGTAGTTGTGCCAACTTGGAAGTGACTGCATAAGTACATACATATGGAACACTATATCCAAGAAATATATAAAAGTACAGTCTCATTAATTGCCCCAATATGGGGAATCTAAATTGGACAAAAAGGAAACTTGTCACTTATTAATGTTTAGACTAATAAAAAGGCATAAATAATAAAAAGGAAAAAATATGTGTACTCTATCTCTAAGTATATTCATTGTTAATGTATCTCTGTCATGATTTCGTAACTACAGTACACACATCTGATAAATTCCAAATTGACTCTTTGCATGTAGTAATAAAAATATAAAATATATATATACACCTGTCGCAAAAATCAAAAGTCCAAAACTTTAAAGAAAACGGAACCTTTAAAGAAAATTGAAACTCATTAAATCAAAAAAATAATTATCTCCTATGTTGCTCAGAGTAGTACATTTAATGTTGATGTAAACTGATGTAGGCTCAACTGATGTAAACAATATAATTAATTTTTCCACCTAACATCATTTGATTGTCTATAAAAATAAGGTGAAATGTAAAATTTAGTTTCATCACTTGTGCACCATAAAAAAGAACTAAAAAAAACACCTTACTATGTCTAGTCCATCATCACCGGCGAACTCAAAACGGGTTACCAAACGATTACGGAGAACTCTTTCATTCGAACTCCAAACTCCAAAATCGGATTGCAACCCAGAGTGTTCTCAAATCACAAAAACCCCTTGCATTCCGTCAATGCCGCCCACTGTTGAAGAAAATCTGGATATCGATGCTAAGCTTATAAGTGACCTCCTTACTAACACTAAAGCTGAAGCAACAACACATGATGAGATGTCGCTAGATGATGAACTTTTGGATGTTGACTGGGGATCATTTTACTTCACCACACAAGTTACCCCCGTCAAAAAAACTTCATCTGTAGTGCTCGAAGACCAAGCAAAACCAGTCACCGGCACCCAGGAGACCTCCCCGGCAGTTGATCAAAAAACTATCGATGATCCTGAAGATGATCCTATAGATGATGATTACTCCTGTTACTCTGAAAACACCCTTATCTCGTGGGCCAACCACAACCCCTGGGAGAGTGAGCTTAGCCCAGAACCACTTAGCACTGAAATTGAGTATGGCACACCAAGATCGTTTCTTGACTAAATAGTGGTGTTTACATCATGTTGCTATTATCGGTGTGAAAAAAATGTGCCCCAATTTTCCCTCTCTCATGCAATATAGGGGCTACTTTACTTATCCTATGTTGTTTACCATATCTAGTGTTGAAGTTATTATGTACTCAACTATTGAGATAAATCTATGTTTTTCCCAGTGTATCTTATTCAATAATTCGTGTCATTATTATATGATTTTAAAAAAAATTGATATCTTAAAAAAAAAGGACATACATAGGTTACACACCTTAGGGAAAAAAATAAAAAAAATAAAAAAGAGTCACGTGATCAAATCTAAAAAAACATACAATGTTGTTGGGGAAAAAAAATACTCAAGGAAGGTTCAAAGGCACATGATCAAACACACATATAAAAAAAATGTACAAAAAAAACTCGCTGAAAAAAATGTATCTCGGATACACCAAAAATTTACAAAAATCATGGGCAAAAGAAAAATGTAACATGGTAAAGACAAGAACCAAAAAAACAACAAAAAATTCAGATTCAAAACATCAAAACTCTACATAAAATCTTAGTGGGAAAAAAATGTAATATGGAAAAAACAAAACCCAAAACCCCATAACATAGAAAAATCTCAGATTCAACCAAACATCACCAAGTACATACTAGAAAAAGTCATTAAACATACTAATAAGCATAATCCAACTAAGTACTAACTAATTCTTAATCATAACAAACAATCCTAACAAGTAAGGTGCCAAACACTAACGCTAATATCAGTAACCATATAACCCTATTCTTCTTCCGAATTTCTTGTTCGCGGGTAAACAGTTCAGCTTGCAGGTTGTTGATGTTCCTCAAAAGACCTGGTATGATCCTAGTTGACCGTAAGCACATCGGTGGGTCGACCCAACCAATGAAAGGGCAGTTGCTAGGCTACATTAAAAAAAAAAGGGCAAAAAACATGATTAGAAAACACGTTTACTTAATAAAACCAGGGTTTGAATCTTTTACCTTAAATGGACATGAATAGAACCTTCTTCCTGGGTTATCGTCGGTCCATGATGTCCGAATAACAGCAATCCTCCCACATGAACACCTTTTCATCTTTTTTGAGAGATAGATGAATATAGTTTGGGTAGTTGGAGATGGAGATAGTTGGAAGCTTGTAGTTGAAATGATGGATCTAATATAAAGATATGAACCAACCATTTGTGGGTCCCATGGTAAATATATCCTTTTGTCATTACCCACGTCCACCTACTTCCTACTTTTTTAACTTTTCATTACTTTTTTTAAAATAAACCAAAAACATAATACATCCAAAGAAATAAAGTAACAACACACAAAGTAGATAGTTTTTTTTTCCATTACATATTACACCACAAAAAGATTAGAAAAACATTAGACACATAAATTACTCCTTACATAATGTTGATAACCTGATACTATACCTAATTTCTAATTAACCTAAAAACATACATACATCTTAAAAAACGACATAATTAAAAAAACACACCAACAACACCTAATTTCTACTTGAGCTTGTTCATGTGAACCATTTTTTGCACTTGCAAGGGTTTGCTGGCACAGGGGAAACTGATATGTTTATTGGGAAATATGAATCCCACTCAATTTCACTCATCCATGAGACATCATCAACCCAATCGCTGGTTGTGGGATCTTCAACATCTCTTTTTTTTGGGTATGTTGTAGGCTCACCCTTGGGCACTACTCTTGGCTCCATCTTGACTGTAGCGTTAACAGTAGGCTCGTTCTTCGGTATTGCTCGCGCCGTAGGCTTCACATCGGGTTCAACCTTGGGGGTCGGAAAACTAGTTCTCTTCCCGCGGGGGTGCCCATCACTGGTAAAAATCTCCCTAAGCTTGCGTATGGGCATAGCGGGTAGAGGGGTTGTTTCAGGAATATCGCCAACGCCGACTGGAGTCGATGCAAACTTTCGAAGTCTCTTGCCAACATTAACGAACTCATTTTTTTCAGGCTTGAGATCGATCGCCTCAACATCCAGAACTTTGGAAAACAAACATGGCCTCTTGTGCATTGTTATGCTTTGTGTGTGATAAGTAGGTAACAATGCTTTGGGGATATACACATTGGGGGGTGCTGAAACTTATTTATAATGAAAAAGGATGGTGGTGATTAGATATGAGAGTAAATGACAAATTAAATGCATCACCAGGAAAATAAGGGGAAAAGTAACAAAAAGATACATCTTGTTCTATGTATTATGGAAAAATGTATCTACGGCTAGTGTTTTGTACAAAAAATACAAACAGAAAAAAAAACACAAACTACTATATGTGCTAATAATTTTTTTTTTTGTTAACGGCTTTTGTAACGAAAAGGGACCTTTTCTAGCTAATTATATACATAAAATGGATGTAACGACAAAAATATGTAACATGGTATAAAAAAAAACAAAAAATCCATAAGATTGAAAAATCTCAGATTCAAACACAGCAAAGAATCTACAAAAATACTAATGGTGAAAAAAATGTAACACATTAAAAAAAAAACCTAAAAAATACATAGCATTAACAGGTACATACTAACGAAAATATCATTAGCATACTAACAAAAGATAAATCCAGCTAAGTACCACCCATTTCTTAATCTCAACAAACAATGCAACGTTTACTTCTAACACAAAACATTAGGGATATCATTTCATAATGCAACTGATCAGTTAAAACATAGTCATTAAACTTAAAAACCATACGACATACCAAAACCACATACATCCTAACATGCAAACATATGCATGTGCATCGACTTTCATATAATCTACACATGCAAACATGTGCATGTCCAAAAGGGTTGATCAAAGTTTACTTGCGCTCCACTAAAATGGAGACCAAAAAGCTGGCGTCATAAAAGTTTTCAAAACACGCACATCACACACATCAACATAAAAATACCAAATCAAGTGGACTCCTGGCTCGCAGAGCTTGAGTCTTCGTCCTCGTCCTCGTTACCCGATTTATTCTTCTTCTTCTTTTTCTTGCAATTTCTTGAATCATGCCCAGTCACATACTTCATACAGGTTCGGCAAAGCCTGGGTGTTTTGGGAGGTTTGACAGCAGAGTTGCTCGTTCCATCCTGAGGTGCTCTAGACAATCGCCGGCGTTTGCCGCGTCCTTTGTTCCTGATCCCGTCTGGGTTGTCGAGAGTTACGTCCCCATCTAAAGAAACACCAAGCAATTCTTCAACAGCAGCATAGTTATCATTGTTGGCTCCGTCATCGACTGGTCCTCCATTTAGTAACTTGCATTTCAGTTCCTTTATCTGCTCAGCGAACGAGGAAAGTCCTCCAACATCGCTTCTTAATGCGTCCACACATTCAGTTACGATCTCAAGGATCTGACTTCTAGCAGCAGCTTGTGGACGAGTGTCAACGCCATATCGACTCTCAATAGAAAATAAACTTTTAGGAAGCACGTCCCTAGACCAACGCTTAACAACATACTGGGCCGGGATTCTTTCAATATTGTTTACCCGGTAAACACAAAAAATGTGCCTACACAAATATCCAATACGGATGAAGTTGTTGCATGAACAGGAAACCGACTGGTTACTCAACTCAAGTATAACCTATAAACACACCAAAACACATAATTAAGCTTCTATGAAAAAAAGCATAATGAATAACTTAAAACAAAAAAATGCAACTATAAAGATACATCAAAATTACCGTAAATGTGTTGGTTGCATTGTTACGTTTGTCCAATTGATTCACATAGTAAACACAACCTTCCTCACAATCCTCCGTGTTTACAATGTAACAAAACAGCTTCCCCTTGTATATCTCTTTTCTTACTTCCGTAGAAATTGCATGTGTATACAACTCAAAGGCATGCTTCTCAATAGCTAGGTCAGTACTGTCCATGAATACACTAGATGAAGTTTTAAACTCTGCAACGCGTTGCCTGTAATGCTGATTGTCTATCCTAGTCTCGTAACATAGCATGAACTGAACTAGTGTGTTAGCACTAGAAGAGTTGACCTTGAAGCTTGAGTTAGAGCTTTCACATCTTGATGTAGTCTTCATCAAACAACACATTGGGATGTCACGGAAGTAGGCAGGTACCCATTGGTCCCTAATTGAGTACATGTCCTTCAACCAGTCGTGATCTTGTAACCCATATTCCTCCATCAAAAGTTGCCACCGCGTCTCAAATGTAGATGGCTTCATGTGAATACTCCACACCAAACGATGCATCAATGCTCTTAGCTCAGAGTTTTGTAACAAGTCTCCAGCAATCTATACAAATGAAAACACAAAAACTGTTAAAATAATTGAAACAAAAACAAACTTCTCAAAAATAGATTCATAAATTAATAAAAACCTTGGTGGGAAGTTTCTTCATAATATGCCACATGCAAAGGCGGTGCTGAGAGTCTGTGAAAACCTCTGAAATGGCAGCTTTCATTGAAGGATCCTGGTCCGTCAGAACTAGCTTTGGTTGCTTCTTGTGTGCCTTGAGAAATGATTCAAGTAACCACTTGTAAGACTCAGTGGTTTCGTTGAATAACAAGCCAGCACCGAATGTCACACATTGTTTATGATTATCAACGCCTGTGAAAGGAACAAAAATCATGTTGTACCTGTGCGACAAAGAAAAAAAAAACAAAAGTTAAATAGTATGTTAAAGGGAAAAAAGTGCAACTATCAAAAACCTTACTTGTTAGTGTGATAAGTCGCATCAAAAGCTAACACATCCCCAAACACCTCGTAGTTTATCTTGGAAATTTCGTCTGCCCAAAAAATCGATCTCAATTGCCCTTTCTCAACAACAAACTCATACTAAAAGTCTGGTAAGCTCTCGGATCTTTCTTTGAGACGATCTATAACAAGTTGCGCATCACGATCGCCAATATAAAGCCTAACCGACTAGCTCCAGTTCTTAAAATCAGTTGGCGTGCCACGTACATTGTGATGTCCACCCATCAGGGACACTAAAACTCTGTGAGAAACAATCGGACCAATTCTGTTCAAACTCATGTTATGGATAAACTGTTTGGATGCAAATGGTAGTTTCCTTGAAGTCCTACTTAGGTCACGATTGAAACGCTCAACAAACGGATGATTATGGTGCTCATTGAACCCTACCACTGTGCACGTAGAGCTGCCCTCACAAAACTTAACCAGTATACTAGCCTTGCAATCTGTCACTGTGAAATTACTTTGCCTAATAGTCAAGCTTGAATGCTCCAAAGTATCAGTTTTACGCTTAATCTGTGGTTTTGAATATTTAGTACACCTTATGTACTGGTGAGTGACAACCCCCTTCCATCTCTTGGTTTGCCCCTTACGAATAGAAAACCCAGAATACACAGCATAATCCTTGTACATACTGAACACATCCTTCCACGTTTCATAAACAGAACCAACAACAGGCTTTAAAACAATAGGAACATTAGGACACCACATTCTAGTCCCATTGGGTGTGTGGTGAACATAAAATTCCTCGTCCGCATGAACACCTAGAAAAAGTGTATTGATTAAATAAATCATAGCACGTATAGGTTAAAACACAAATTTACTTGTAACATGAAAACATAACAAACTGATACTATAGTTTCCAAAAATACAACATTAACACCTTTTCCAAAAAAAAATTCAAATAAAACGTGGAAGTACATTTTATTGATGACGCCAAAAAGTGTAGATGCTATTGCATTTTTTTAATGGTGACCATATGTCATACTTTGTTAACGTATACTTGCTAAATTATTATTATGGTATGCCATAGTGTCACCTTTTCAATACATACTATCATATATAACCTAACCATAGTACCAAGTTCAATACCTTGGTTTCCAAAAACATATAAAAACTTAATACAAGTCTAACGACATGTTTTCTAAAAGCTTGTTTCTTAAAAAAAATGGTTACACTTGTTTTTTGCCTTGGAAAAAAAAATACCACATTTTCAACCAAACTACCCAAAACATCAACTGCTTAATAATAATAATAATAACAATAATAATAAAAATAATAATAATAATAATAATAATAATAATAATAATAATAAACTACAAACAACAATTAAACTATAGATAAAAACAATGACCTGTTGATAACAACTGAGTAAAAGTACAATCTTGAACACCATCTTCATCATCATCTAGTCCATTTTGATTCAGAGTTGAGGCTACACATAAAAAAAAAAGTTAAGCAACAAGAATCCAATGTACAACTAAACAAATAAATCCTTATTTTACACAACAGAAAAAAAAAGGAACCAACATGAATCGAACGAATATCTACACAAGCATTTAAAGCTGTACATCTAATGAAACAGAAAAAAAAATCACTCACGTGTAATCGCTGAAGAAATAGGTTCAGGATCTGGAGAAACTCTACCCTCAACCAAAGCATCTTCATCTTCATTAAATGCAAAATGAAGTGAAAGATTATGTGGGACAACATTTAATGGTGAACCGGGATCATCATTGAGGTTGGCTACCTCCGTACCGCCGGCAACAGTTAGATGTTGTTGGTTGTTCAAATCAGCCATGTTAAATGCAAGTTCTCATCAATGATGAGTAAATGGTGAGTAAATGAAGAGAAAGAAACTGATGAGAAGAAAAGAGAGATGAAGAAAGTTGTGATATTAAGAAAATAGAGAAGAAGAAAGTCTCCTCCAAGTACATGCATTTATTAAAAGCATGACAAGATGAAAAGGTGGGTATGATACAAATGAAAGAAGTCTGCGTGTGCAGACATCACCATCGCCATCTATACATGTCAAAAGTGAGACATGCAAAATTACTATCATGCCCCTCATTCTTCAAATAACAGTTTAAACGTGGATCAATCCTAGCCACATATTAGAGTTTTCAGGGTTTAGTCAACTGGACTGAGTTTTCTCATTATAATTAGCCTATATATATATATATATATATATATATATATATACAAGATATGAAAGAAAAAAATTATAGAAAAACATATAGGATATGATAAAAAAATTAAATGGTTATCTATGCATCTTTCCTTGTATTGAAATGGGTAAGCATATATTCCATTTAGGGATTGTGAGACTGACCCCTGCCATTTATAGCAAAGGAGGGAATTAAGGTGTGGAATGGGTTCCATTTGTGTGAATCGAACCCAAACCCTTTAAACGTCACTAAAATTGATTCTTTCTTATCGAATTTGATTGGCTATGATATGGAATCTTTCACCTACCATTTGTTGCAACAACCCAACTTCAATCAATCTGTTTCACACTTTCTCTCTCAAGATCTTTTATTGATGGAGAATAAGGAGGCTTTACCACCAGACCAACTCACATTTTGTTTGTTTGTTTCTATTATATATATACACAAAAAAACATAGCGTGAAAAAAATTCGTTAGTGAATGTTACGTGTCATCAATTGCTTTACCCACCGACTCTCTCCACCAATAAAACGTAACACTATATATACATAGTGATAGTCAGGGGCGGAACCACAATGTTAGGAGTCGTAGCAGCCGTAGCACGGGTTACGGCTCAACCCCGTATTCGTAGTGTTTTTTTTTCCGGTTTTATACAAAGGATACCCCTAAAAAATACGAGAATACTCTTAACAAAAAAAATGATACTTGATATTACTAAAATCTCCTTTTCTTTATATGCCCAAATATTTTACAACCCGAAAACTTGTATAATAATTAAGCCCGAATTAACAATAATAGAATTGAAAGAAGGCCAAAAATAAAATTGATAAAGTTAGCCCAAGACCCAAAACAATATTATAATTTATAGGAATGTGAATTCTTCCTTAATTCAATAGTAAATGTTACAATATATACATCATTGCAATACGCTAAATATGGAAACAATATCAAAGATATGCTATACAAAATATATACAATATATGCTCTAATACACCCCCGCAGTCGAATCGGGAGGCTTCCGGACGTTGAGACTGGAGCGAAAATCGTCAAACAGGACACGAGGAAGCCCTTTAGTAAATATGTCAGCAATCTGGTAACGCGATGGTACATGCAAAACGCGAACACACCCCCGTTGGACTTGCTCTCGAACAAAATGTATATCCAACTCAATATGTTTCGTCCGCTGATGTTGGACGGGGTTACAAGACAGGTAAATAGCACTAACATTGTCACAATATACCAAAGTGGCACGAGACAATGGTCGATGAAGCTCAAGCAGCAGATTTCGAAGCCAACAAATTTCCGCAACAACATTAGCTACACCCCTGTATTCCGCTTCGGTACTGGATCTAGAAACTGTGGCTTGCCTCTTAGAAGACCATGAAAGGAGGTTGTCACCCAAATAAACGCAATATCCAGAAGTGGAGCGACGAGTGTCAGGACATCCAGCCCAATCAGCATCGGTATACGCAAGAAGAGATAAATTAGGAGCAGGACTTCTTCCCGTACTCTGAGGTGCCCTGTAAATAACGAATGATACGTTTAAGTGCATGCCAGTGATCTTCAGTAGGTGAGTGCATGTGCATGCAAATCTGCTGAACAGCGTAGGAGATGTCCGGTCTGGTGAAAGTAAGATTCTGGAGAGCACCAGCAAGACTCAGGTAAGTGGTGGAGTCGGAAAACGGAGACGGAGAGGAAGAGGCACCGCTGAGCTTCGGATTGGTGTCGACAGGGGTTGCGACTGGCTTACAAGAATCCATAGCAGCACGATGGATGATGTCTCGAGTGTAAGCCTGCTGAGAAAGAAACATGTTATTGCCAGACCGTGTAACCGAGATGCCCAAAAAATAAGTCAGAGGACCAAGATCCTTCATAGCAAACTCGCCAGCGAGAGCAGACATAAGACGTCTGCGTAGATCATCTGATGAGGTGGTCAAGATAATATCGTCGACATACAGAAGGAGATATGCAGTGTCTCGACCATGCCGGTAAATAAAGAGGGAGTGATCCGATTTACTCTGTGCGAACCCCTGCAACAAGACAAAGTCAGTAAAGCGTTGGTACCAGGCTCGAGGTGCCTGCTTGAGACCGTTGAGGGACTTGCGTAAACGGCAGACATAATCTGGAAAATCTCGACTGCGAAACCCCATGGGTTGGTGCATATAGACCGTTTCCGCGAGGTTGCCATGTAGGAAGGCGTTCGTGACGTCTAGCTGATGAATTGGCCAAGCTTGAGAGAGAGCCAGAGAAAGAACCAACCGAATAGTAGCGGGTTTCACAACCGGGCTGAATGTTTCACCACAATCAATACCAACCTGTTGACTCCGACCGTCACAAACCAGTCGTGCCTTGTACCGTTCCAAACTCCCATCGGACCTGAATTTATGCTTAAAGAGCCACATGCTGCAGATGATATTCATGCCGGGTGTTCGAGGAACTAACTCACAGGTCTCGTTCTTAATAAGTGCACTAAACTCGTCAGACATGGCATTAAACCACTCAGGTACAGACAAGGCAACTTGAGGATTTTTGGGTATAGGGACGATGGTAGAGGTATGAAGGTTGAACGGATGTTTGGGTTTAACTATACCGTCCATTGCGCGTGTGCGCATGGTCCGGGTGGGAATAGTGTACGAGGGAGCGGACGGAGTTAGGGTAGTCGAGTTGTGAGTTGATGGGGGGATAACAGTGGTGCGGGTGAGGGAAGGGGCTGGGTTTGGTTGCGGGTGGGCAGTAGTGGGCTGGGCCGTAGGTTGGTCGGTGAGAGAGGGAGGTTGGGCTGTGGGAGAGGGAGTTGGCTGGGCTGCATTGGAGGGGTTGGTTTGGGTCGGGAGCGAGGTAGCGGTCGGGCTAGTGGAGGGGTAGGAAACCCCATCCCAAAGGAGCGGATGAAGGCCATTAGACAAGAAGTCATAGGCCCGGGGAGCGGGTGGCATGGTGGAGGCAAAAGGAAATATCGTCTCCTCAAAATGTACATGACGGGAGACATAGAAGGTGTTCGTGGAAAGATCGAGGCAACGGTAGCCCCGATGGTTAGGTGGGTAGCCAAGGAAAACGCTAGGTTTCGAGCGGTTGGCGAGTTTATTGATAGTCGTGGATGGAAGTATAGGGTAACAAAGACAACCGAATACCCGGAGATGATCATAAGTTGGGTCACGGTGGTAGAGCCGAGTGGTAGGGGTGAGGAAGTTATGGTGTTTGTTGGGGATGATGTTAAGTAAGTAGGTGGCCGTTTCAAGGGCGTGGTGCCAAAAATTAGGAGGAAGAGAGGCTTGGGCTAGGAGCGAACGTAGCATATTATTAATAGTTCGTATTTTACGTTCGGCCTTGCCGTTTTGGGAGTAGGTATAGGGACATGAAAACCTGAATTGCATGCCTTGTTGTTTGCAAAAGGATTGGAAGGAAGAATTGGAGTATTCCTTCCCATTGTCACATTGAAACTGTTTTATTTTCTTTTCAAATTGGGTGGTAATTAAGGCATTAAATTGAGAAAAAATGGAGAAGACATGTTATTTATTCGTAATTGGATATGTCCACAAAAAATTAGTGAAATCATCTAAGAACAAAATATAATATCGATGGCCCCCCGGTGCTAGGCACTGGCGAGGTCCATAGGTCACTGTGAATAATATCAAAAGGTAAACAAGTAGTATTGGGAGAATCATAAAAGGGAAACTTTGTGCTCTTGCCAAAAACACAAGGTTCACATAAAGTTTTATTATGTTTAGTAATAGTAGATGAAATAGGTAAAGATAACGAATGCAATAAAGAAGCGCCCGGGTGCCCGAGTCGTTGATGCCAACGATCTTGAGAGGTAGCAGCAAAAGCAGTAGAAGTGTTGGAAGGGAGAGGAGTAGTCAGCGGATAGAGGTCGCCCGAGCTATTGCATCATAGGAGGGGTGCCTTGGTCTTGAGGTCCTTCACAGTAAAACCGAAAGGGTCAAATTCAATAGAAAGTAAGTTGTCGGTGGTAAGTTTTCGGACAGAAATAAGGTTTTTAATAAGATGTGGGGCAATCATAACATTGTTTAATTTCAGTGGAGGGTAAGGGGGTGGTAGGGTGAAGTTGCCTTGCCCGATAACAGGAATGGTCATGCCATTACCGACAGTAATAAACTTGTTAGTGCAAGTATTAAAAATAAACGGAGAGATGTTACCTTGGGGGGTGGTCATGTGACCCGTTGCACCCGTATCCATGATGTCTTGCGGGTCAGGTTGATTGAGAGAGAGAGTGTAGAGGGCCTGTTGAATATCCGTAGGAGTGAATGCAGCAGCCGTGTGAGCTTGATTTGGATGTGGCCCTAAGATGCCGGCAGTGGGGTTATGTGGTCGCGGGTTGGTCGGGTAGGGGCAAGGCGGTGTGCCATAGGGAGGAGCGGTGTTATTGATGAGAGAACCCCATTGCTGAGCCGTCCAAGAGTTGGGAAAAACTATGTAAGGATGTTGGGACTGACCCCCGTAACCACGACCACCGCCCCTAGAGCCGGAACGACCACGGCCACGGGAACGACCCCGACCGCGGCTGCGAGAGGAGTAGGTAGAAGGCTGATCAGCCGATGCCGAAGGGCTGGCTGCGGTTGTGAGAGCGGTGGCGGAGGCGGAGGCGGCGCGTGTGGCCTGAGCTTTCTTTTTAGTTTCTTCCATGGTAAGACGAGAGCGACATTCACTGAATTCGGGTAAGGGATCCCGGTGTTGTAGGACCGTGGAGATGCTGTCATAGGCGTCGGTCAGGCCACTTAAGAGCTGGGTGACCAGACGCTGGTTGTCAACCGGTGCCCCGACATTCTTTAGTTGGTCTGCCAGATGCTTAACCTGTTGACAGTAGGCTGACATGGAGGGGAAAGCATCAAGATGAATGTTGGAGAACTGTTGTTGGAGTTGAACCTGACGAGCACTTTTATTATCACTGAAGTGATCAGCAACCGCGGTCCAAGCTTCGCAAGCGGTTTGGCCTGGGGTGAGAATTATGCGGAGAAGATCAGTAGAGATGGTGCCATAAATCCACTGTAGGACAATGGAGTCAAGGCGTTTCCAGAGGGCCTCCGACTCGGCCAGGGCAGCGGCTTCAGCAGAGCCGGCGGCGGGAGCCGGGGCAGCAGCGGGTGTCTTGGGTTTGAGGTGGTCAAGGACCTGGTAGGCACTGCAGTGGACCTCAAAGAGGGCGGTCCAGGTGGTGTAGTCAGAAGTTTCGGCCTCGAGGGTGATGGGAATCATGTTTTTGATGTTGTTGACCGTCATGGCCGGGTGAATCTTGGTTTCCATAGGAGCAGATTGAGAGAGGCAGCAAGGAAGAGGGAGGTTACGACGACAACAGGAAGAAGAAGGGAGGGGAGAGCGACGACGGTTTAGGGTTTTGATCACTGGACTCGTGATACCATATAGGAATGTGAATTTTTCCTTCATTCAATAGTAAAGGTTACAATATATACATCATTGCAATACGCTAAATATGGAAACAATATCAAAGATATGCTATACAAAATATATACAATATATGCTCTAATATAATTGAATAAGTAATCTTGCTCGTTTTACGGTGGAAACCGGAACACATAGTTTTTGTCCTTTGATTTATCGGGTAGTGAAGCTAGCTTTGGTTTTACCGGTTGCAACCGCAACTGTTGAAAAATGTATTTTTTTTTTCTAAATTGAAGCTTGTTAAGACGGATTTACGCAATCGAATGAGCCCGAAATGTTTGAACAATGTTTTGGTTTGTGCGGTTGAAAAAGAAACTTTTGATAAAACAAAAGATGACGATGTAATGGAACGATTTCATGCTATGAGAGGTATTTGTTCTACTTTATTGATTATCATTTTTTATTGTATGATTGCACGGTAAAAAAAAATTAAATTCGGGATACCCTTAAATTAGTAAGCTAGCTCCGCCACTGGTTATAGTTTTGTACTGTTGTTTGTTTTTTTTTAAAATATTTAGATCATAATTAATGGGCTAATAGTTATATATACGGAATTTAATGTAAACAACAAACAAGATAAAATAACTAACTAACGTAACAAACTCTATCTCTAACACACTACTAATCCTCTTGGGTTTATATATATCTTCAAAAAGCTTCACAAATCACACCATTTCTCACAGATCCAAAAGCAATGGAAAAAGGTTTGCTGCAAAGTGATGAGCTATACAAGGTTTGGTTTGCTCACACAACTTTTGATCCAACTTTTGTTAATTCAAATCTTTATATCAACCAACTTTCTTGTGCTTTGCGTGTAGTACATCCTGGAGACTAATGTCTACCCTCAGGAACCCGAACCGTTGAAGGAGATTAGAGCGCTAACCGCTTCACATCAGTTGTTAGTTTCACCGCATAAAACAAGTTATAGGAATATTGTATTTTGTGTAGTTTGAAACTTGCGTGAGTTATTGAATCTTGATTTGTAGGTTTTTTATGGGTACTTCACCGGATGCGGGCCAGATGATTGAGATGTTGTTGAAGCTCACCGGTGCGAAAAAGACCTTAGAGCTTGGGGTTTATACGGGTTACTCGTTGCTACTAACCGCACTTACGATTCCTGAAGATGGCAAGGTTTGTGGTTTTTGCTATGCTTTAGTTATTAGGCTATGTCCATCCACAACCTTTTCCAACCCAACCTACCTCAACCTTCTACTCATATTCACAACCCAACCTTTAAAACATTTTTTATTAAATATATATTTTTATGCTTATTATTTATCCATAAATGTGTTAAAAATAATTACCAGTACATGTGGAAAAACAAAGATACTGCATTTTTTATAAAAAAAATAATTAAAAAAAATACTTTTCTTGAAGGAACTTGGTTTTTGATAAAATTTATATCGATATTGTATTCAGATTTTTTTAATAATTAAATATTAAAAAGTTATTAAAGAAAATCATGTTTTAGATAGAATTAATTGTTATAAAATAAAAATGGAAAACATAACTATAAAAGTAACCATTCACTAGCCAACATGTAGCATCTTCAAAATATTAAAAAAAATCCTCAACCAAAGTTGACACCACAACCTGGTTGTAAGTTTTAATTGATTTTTTTTTTCATTTTTTGGACACCAGTGGTTGGTTGTAGCCTTACTTAAATTTATGGTTAAACAAATTTATGTGATAACATTTTGGATCTATTTACTTATACACGAACGGATCTTACTATGTGTTTTTTTTTAAATAAAGAACAAATGCAACACAATAAAAACGAATTTATTAATCTCACAAACATGCTAATATAAAATTAGTTATTTATTAACAAAAAATGTTAGGGTCTACTAAAGGAAGGACAACAAGTTGTTTTGACCCATGTAACTTGTTCAATCTTGCAACTTCTAGTAGATGTTCTGATAGAGAGCCAATTTGAGATGACTAATCTCCCAAGAGACCCGTTGAGTGGGCTAGACTCCAAGAACTAAATGAGAGAAACGAAACAATACTTTTCAATAATTTTCTTCTTACTTTCAATTAGGGTGACTCGTATCATGTTCGGTGTTATGTTTGACATGATTTGATCACTTTGAATTTAAAGTTTATAATTTATACAGATTGTTGCGATAGATGTAAATCGGGAATATTATGAAATCGGTAGGCCGGTTATAGAAAAAGCTGGTGTCGAGCACAAGATCGACTTCATCGAATCAGAGGGTATTCCAGCTCTTGATAAACTACTTGAAAATGTATGTTTTCTTTAACTTGTAACATTTTATTGATTTTTTTTATTATATAAGTTTATAAATTATAAGCACACATGTATAAATGTTTAGATACATATGCAGCACAATTCGATTAAATGTAAACACACCATATACATACATAAATATTAATAAATATTAATATATGTGTGCGTGTGTTTCCTAATTTAAAAACAATATATGGTATGTTGTTAATAGATTATAAAAATGGATTATTGATATGTTTGCAAAATGGATTTACAATAGGTCATTTCATCCCATTACATTTGATTTTATAACTAATTTGATGGTTTGTTCTCTCTCTAGCCTGATAACAAAGGAAGCTTCGACTATGTATATGTTGATGCGGACAAAATAAACTATCTTAACTATCATGAGAAAGTGGTGAAACTTGTGAAGGTGAACGGGATCATTGTGTATGACAACACGCTCTGGTATGGATCTGTTGCCAAGTCCGAGGATTTGGTTCCTGAAGTTCTAAAACAAGGGCGAACTAGTGTTTTACAGTTTAACAAAGCACTTGCAATGGACCCTCGTGTGAAGATCTCTATGGCTCCCTTAGGTGATGGCATCACCATTTGTCGGCGTGTCTATTAGATATTGAGTCGTGTCTTCTTTGTTATGAATGGATCCGTTGAAGTTATTTTGATGATGCCTTATACCTATTAACCTTTGATTGTGGTGTAAGGTATATGTGGTGATACCATTTAAATGAAATAAACAAGTCAATAAATATACTTTTAAATAATAAAGACATAATTTCAGAAGTTTTTAGACTATACGGTGTGGAGGACTTTAAAATGAGGCGTTATGCGACATGTGGATAACACGTAAGCACGCGTCAAAAAAGTGGCGTGGTGCAAAAACGTGAGGTGTGGGACGGGACGTGAAAAAGTGGCGTTATTCGAAACGTGGCACACTTTTTGTTATGATTTTATATTTATAAACTAATAAAAATCTATTTAATTTCAAAAGAAATCATTAATACCAATAGACAAATGCCACATCAACCCAACCATTGTCTCGACGCTGGTGGAAAACAGTCCGCCCCACACATAACGCCGTTCCCGGGTGGTGTGTGCGACGTGGAAAGGCATAAACGCCACCAAACCAAACCCGCACCGTGTGGTCTTATTTTTTTTTTTTGAACAACAACGAAACAACTTTATTCCATCAAAACAGAAAAGGAAAAACAACATACAGCAAGGTGCTATATATTGCCTCTTTTCAATCCAGTTTAATCAAAACAACCGTGTGGTCTTATACGGAGAAAGTTTGACGATTATTCGGAATTTAATGTAATTTGTTGATTATCTAACTCAATTATGGGGTAGAATAGATTTCTTTGATAACGTGCCAGCTAGAAAAACTTAAAACTTTGAGAAATATGGTTATTAAATACTTGGTCAGTCTCTATAAATGTACAGTCTGACAATAAAACATAGTTATAAATGTGTCATATTAGTGATAAATAGAAAAATGTTATACCAAAATAAATTGCAAACCAAGATCTGATGTTAACATGTTATAATGATATCTAAGTGGTTGAAACTTTGTAAAATAGAGGAAGGTTCCATACAACATAGTTAAGCAGCAGGAATTAACAAAAATGTATAAAGTGGAAGTGACTAGCCAAGTCTGTCACTATATGTAATAAAGGGGAGTTCAAAATTTATAAAGTTAAGTATCATTTACCTCCTTGTGGTTTGTACACCTATGTCATTTCAGATCAAATTTCAAAATTGTACAATTTTTCTCCTTGACATTTTCGAAACGTGCCATTTTAGTCTAAAAAACTAACCATAGTTTAAAACTTCAGTTTAGTTAAGGGTAAAATGGTGATTTCTTATTATTTTTTTTATTTTTCCTTTTTTAAATCCCTGCTAAAAACCCACCCCTTTTAATACTCAATTTCTCTCCATTTTTCCTCATAAACTCTAATCCTAAACCGTCTTCATCCACAACGTTTAGACTTCCAACCAATTCATTCCAAGCAATAGTCAAAACAGTAGAGGATTAATTTTATAAGTTATATGCACTGGATTTGACTCATATTTGCAGCCATGTTTGTAGCCAAAACATTATGTTTGTAGCCATTCTAACATTGCAACCATTATTGCAGCCATTAACATTCATTAATATTCACAAAAAATACTCCAAAGTAAGCTAACATTCATTGCAACCATTATTGCAGCCATTAACATTCATTAATATTCACAAAAAATACTCAAAAGTAAACTAACATTCATTGCAACCATTATTGCAGCCAGAAAACGCAGCCTGAAACTTCGATACGGAAAAATTCATAAAACATTCAATTTTCGTCAAAAAATGCCATTCTAGTGGGGTTTGAAAGATATTTCTGGAAGCACATCATAGGTTCAGAAATTGCACGTTTTTGTTAAGTTTGTACCCCGTTACAGCCGATTAAAATAGGCTGTAACTTTCTGGACATAACTTGTTTTGTTACCCGACTTCCAAAAACGATTACTTGGGAAACAAAACGAACCATATGCATCATATACAGCAGGTAATCATTATAATTCAGGTTATACATCAACTAATTCATCAAGAACTAACAAGGTTCAAACCAATATCATGCAATAATCGAACCCTAATGACTAACCAAACACATAAGTGATCAATCACCAATCAAGTATGAATTCTAACAACCCTAGACTATATGAAATCATCATAAACGTTAAAAACATGAAGAAATAAGAAAAAAAAAACCCAGTCAAGCTTTCATATAAATAGAACTATAATTGAAACCTTAAATGGATTACCTAGAGATGGAAATGAAGATCAAACAAGAAGGATTACGGTTTCTTGACCTCTTGAAAACGCCTAGAGAGAGAGAGAGAGAGAGAGATGAGAGAGATATCCGTATGGTCGTATGGGGAGTGGAGGGGTGACCTAGGGTTTTTGTTATTGAAATATGTTTTAAATTTTATTTTTCTAAATGCCACTTCAAGTCCCTCAAGTTTTAAACTCCTGGAAACTTGCATAGAAAGCTATCATTCTAAGTTTATTGATTCACCCATAAGACCCCCAAGTCTCTAGGCCTTGAACTTGCTTGGAAAGTTAATACATTAACTTTATGTTTTATGACAAGACTAGTCCTTCAAGCTTCAATGTGACAACCCTCACATTTACATGTATCCGTACAATTAATTAATAATTAATTTATGCTTAATGACTGTGCTTGATTTCAACTGTGATTAAACTGCTTTCTGATACATACATACATATGCATCACATTTATACTGTCACTCTATTTATTTAACACAAACATTAGTGACAAACTTGATGCACAAAGCACAGTTAGCACAATGAGCGGATAACCTAGAAAACATGCTGACAATGCCAGCACCTAGACAGACAATGTTTTTGAGGCCAGTATGAGCCAGAGATAGAATACTACACTAGTAGGGAGTGTAGGGAGGTGAGGACCATAAAACTGCGTCACTAGGTGATAGTTATAGTGCCTGGAAGTGCCTAAAACATACTTTAAGTGCAGAATTCTGCACTAAATAACCAAAATTCAGCATTTAACAACGCTAGTAAAGTGTAAAAACTTGGCAAAATAGTCCTAGATATTTTCTAAAGTGTTGGGAATTAAATGTGTCACTAAAAGTAATATAAAAGACACTTTATAGATTAATTTAGCACTTTAACAGATCAACATCCAACCGAACAACCGGACTTTACCCGGAACACAAAAATATTGCCAAACACACTGCTTTTACTTTTCAGAGCTAGTTAGGGTCCCCGAACACCCTAACACACTTTATATTATAACACACACCTTCATGCACTAATTTAACAATTTAAATCCAACTAGATTGTAACCATAACATTACAACCCAACCCCATACCCCCCCCCTTGGGCGACGGTCACCATAGGGTGACCCACCCCTTTGTTTTCTTTTCAATATTTTATTCCAATGTTGTTGGTTAATGAAACATATTGTATGAAGGATAATGTTGAAATATGGTTTATAAATAAGCATGAGAGATAACCATCTTCTCATTTCTCAACATCAAACATCAACACAACTCTCTCTTCTCCTTCTTTGGGTTCGGCCGCCACCACCATACCACCACCTTCAAGCTTCCTTCAAGCAATCCATACATACCCAAAGGTGCAAGAGGCCCTACAACTAAGCTTGGTGTGTTCGGAAGCTCAAGGACCGCTCTCGTTTTCTTTTATCCATCACTTTTACGCTTTGAAACACCCCTAGCCTTGTGCTAGTAGTAAGTGCCTTAGATCTTCATCTTGTTCATATTTTTGGTGGTTAATAGTGAAAAGGATGATGAAATGTTAAGAACCCTAAAGAACATAATCAAAGTCTTGAAGTATAAACTAACTAAAGATGAAATATGGATAAAGTAGTGATGAAATCATGTTGATCTTGTGTTGTTATGCTTAGTGTATGTTGTTTGTTAGATAAATGTTATGGTTCATCACATAGACTTGCTAGATCATGTTTAAAGACATGAACTAGCAAGATGTGAAGGTTAAAAATGTTGTGAATGATGAAATCATCCACACATAAGCTATGAACTTGATTACATACATGTTTCTTGAATAATAAAGAATCAAAATGGGTTGTAAACTTGTAGATCTAAAGATCTTTGAGTGGTTTTTCGAAAGAACCAAGTGAAAGATATGAGTTTTGTTAAAAAGAGGATCTTACATAAACTAATCATATTTTTAGTAAGTAAACAAGTGTATAAACACTTGTGTAACAAGAAAATTTCACAGTAAAGTATTTTGGAAATCATGACTAGAAGTTGTAAATGTCCAAATCCTTTAAAAATAAAGTTTTTAAGAAACTAACCACATTTTTAAAGGTAACAAGACTCACTAATCATGCTAGTAAGTTACTACATGCTTTTATAAATATATCAAGTTCATAAGCTTATGATTTATGCTTATTTTTGTCAAGATTGGTGATTAGAGATGGTATATTGTTGAATGATGATTAATTGAATGATTTTACAAAAGAAAATGATATGCTAGTAAGCATGGACACCTCCATTTACAAAGGAAACTCTGGCGAAATTTTTCTCCAGAATTTCAACACTTAGAAATATTTTTCTAACAAATGGTTACAAATATATTTTTAACATTATTTTTCTAAATAAACTTCGCCATGATTTTTATTACAAAATACCAAATACCGGAGGTGGATTTTCGTAAATAAAATTTGACAAATATATATTTAGAATATATATTTTATAATAAAACGCTTGTGTGATTGTTTGTTATTCTGTGTATTAGATATATTATTTTTAGGGTAAAAATAATATAACTTGAAAATACCATGAAATTACGACTCCAAAATAATACCAACGCTCTCACAAAATAAATATTTAAGTTACACAAATATTGTTGCTTTACGACACGCTAAAACGTAACTTACGTAGTATTTCGGAAAATACTCTTATATGTATATTTTGATAAGTATTATTTTGGAAAATGTATGAAGTAAAATATAATATTTTTGGGAATATATATATATATATATATATATATATATATATATATATATATATATTTTGGAATTAAAATGTTTTAGAGAAGTTATGAAAATATATTTTCTAAGTGGGACTTAAAATATATTTTTCGGAATTATAACGTGTACATGTATAAAAACCCCCATCCTTGGGCAGGAAATACACATATAAAAATAATTAAGAAGTGTGAATACGAAATAGTTGCCTAACTATTTTTCCAAGAACGTTAAACCCTAAGCCAAGGCACGGCCATCCGTCTAATAGGCATTAGTACGTGTAGGTCATCACACAGCGGATCGAGTTTGAGATTGACGTTTCAGGATACGCACTTCTGTGAGTTCATGTCCCCCTTTTCTCTTTACTGTTTTCAGTTTTATACTTCGGGGGTGAAATACATGCGACAATTATTACAAACATTTATTACATGGTATGGTTAGCGTAGAGAGGGTTTATACTACAAGATCATGTGAGGGGTGGGTACAACACTTGAGGCCATTAATCCTCGTTGTTAGGACCGTGGGACACAAGAGTGATAGATCTATTTGGGTGTAGCGAGCCCACACCGGTGAGCCCGGGGTAGCCCATAGAGGTGACTGTGTCTTCCAGCCGAAGCCCGGTAACAAATTTGCTAGGTTTGAGTTTCCCTGGACTTTCTCACACATACCAGTGGCTTTGCAACCCATTGGTGATCTCTTTTTCCTTATTGCTACATACTTGGAACTTTTATACATACTTTAAAGGTTTATACATACTCACTTTTACATGAACTCGCTCAACTTTTTGTTGATTTTTCAAACTACATGTATTTCAGGAAATTAGTGGATCTGGCAAGGTATGCAATCACGTCAAGCTGCGTAGGGAATAATGATGTCATCCGAGTTTAGGAAGTGTGACCCTTGCCTGGACGGGTTACAAGTCTTAAACTGTGTTTTTATTTCAAGTCGTTTGTCGTATCGTATGAACAAGTCTTTAATTATGTCATGGTTGTAATTCGTCTCATGTGTCGACTTTTAAACAATGTTGTCGTGTTAACTTTAAAAACTTGACGAATGGATGAACATCATGTGTTTTATTTTCATATAGCATGGTTATGTTAATTGCTATGGTATTAAGAAGTCACACCAAATAAACCCACGCTTCTGCAAAAGCCAGGGTGTGACAGCTTGGTATCAGAGCATTGATCATAGCGAACTAGGATTCTTTCTCGAGTCTAGACTAGATCACTAGGGTTCTCACGAAAACTTTTTTTACATTGAATACAGTAAAACGTCCAGATCCAGTGCACAAAAAATTTTTACAAATAAAAGGCACAAATACACTTTTTCAAAATTATAATTCAGTCTTAGAGACTGAGGGAGTTCAGTCTTAGAGACTGAGGGAGGTTCAGCCTTAGAGGCTGGGGAGGTTCGATCTTAGAGACTGAAGGGTTCAATCTTAGAGATTGGGGAGGTTGATCTTAGAGGCCAGGGAGTTAGTCTGAGAGGCTAGGAAGTTCAGTCTGAGAGGCTGGGAGGGTAGTCTAGGAGACTAGGAGAATTACTTGTTTGCTTTATTGTGACTTACATGTTTAATTGATATCATGTTGATATATGTGATTGTGTTACAGACACCATGGTTTCATCTTCAAACACAGGAGTATCAGACACAGTAGACCCCATGGCAGTTGTATCAGATGACGAGATACCATCAGAGGGAGGCGTATACACCTCAGACACCACGAGTACAGATGACGATGATTTTCAGCCCTTCGCGCTGCCAGACATCGGAGTTCAGATACAGCTTGCTGATGGCATTCCTGCTGGGGATTTACCTCTTGCGGTGATCCCTGCTCCCGTTCCGCTTGCTGTTTTCCCCATGGTGGATGCGCCACTCGATGTTGTATCTGATGACGGCATTGATCTGTTCGAGGAGGGTCCGCCTGAGGATGACTATGAGGGCGGGGCCCCGATCGATGCTGACGTTATTCTTCCCATTGCTGAGGCACCTGTAGAGGAGCTTCCTGTTGGTTCACCTGTCCGGACTCATTGGAGTCTGTGGCATCTGCGTCTTTGCATGACCAGAGTGTGCAGCATCACTCTTCTGACGCCGACCCCGACATGGCGATGTCAGCTGCACCTGGTCCATCACATGAGTTCGAGTTTGACCACGAGGTCGATGAGGATTTTGATCCAGTCTTTCCCTCTGACTTCGATCCTGACCAGGAGATCGAGTTTATTCACTTGGACTAGCCTTAGAGGCGCCCGTAGCTCCTATTGATCCTTTGTTTGACATTCCTGCTGATTTTGACATGGATCTTGTTGACCCCGAGCCCGTCATGGCCCCCAAGCCTGTTGTTGACCATGACCCTGTTATTGATGAGGCCCCAGCCGTTGCATCGCCTGATATGGGTGCACCGGCCATTGAACCTCTTGTTGATGATATACCCATTGCTGATCTTCCCGTTGTTGCTCCACCCATGATGGATGATCCTGTTGTTGATGCACCGTTACCTGATCCCGTGCCGGTACTGTTTGACCGTGCACCTTTTGCTGCTCACATAGACCCTCGTTACGCTGACACCCGCAACGGGTGGATCGATGACGATGACGATTACCCATCGTTTGTGCTACCTATCACTCCTCCAGTAGCACCTGTTTCTGCACCCACTGATATTCCATTGTTTCCCCCACACACCACGGATGATCATCGCACTGATCTTCCCATTACGTTCCTCCAGGACATACCGCCACCTCGTCCTGGAGAGGGGTCATCGAGGCATCCGCCTGTTTCTGTTCCACCCGTACTGTCATCATCTTTACCATTCACATCTCAGTTTCCCCATGTTGCACCACCTACTGCACCATCTTTCATACCATCGAGCGAGCCATTTTTATGGACTACGCCCCCTATCATGCCATTGTCTGATCCGTATCACCCGTACCATGTTGGGTACACTACGAGGACATACTTACATCCTTGATGATGCAGCAGGATGCATTGACACGTCGTATTCAGGATTTGGAGAGAGCTCCACGTCCACCTTGCCATTGTCAGACCCCATTTGCAGCACCACACACTCCACGTCCACTTTCCCCTGATTCAGACGTTCGTTTCTTGACATCCGAGCAGCAGATTACATATTTCATGCACGTCTGTCGTGCCTTAGAGGAGGACTGGTTACATATGCGTCGTTTGCTTTTCTCTCATTTTCCTCCTCCTCCTCCGCCATCAGCATAGGCATTTTGGTTCGATGCAGGTAGGCTTTTGGTGAGAAGACCGCGATTGTGCCGACTACACAGCATCTTGAAGACCGCATTTTGATGTCATGACTTTTGATATTTAGTTTTTGGTTGTTGTAGATGGCTAGATAGTTCAGACAAGGGCGATGTGGCCCTTAGTCATTTTTGATGTACGATACAGTTATAAAACTTGTAAACGTTGTATTGTGGTCTTGATATTATGATAGCACAATCGCAGTATTCTCATTATATGCGTTGTTGGATTATTTGTTTTAATTTTATAACATGTGATGTTATGTGATTGGTGAATGTTATTACGTACGCATATTATTTACTTACTATGACCTGACCAATATGATCACCCTTTTAGAAGATGCCTCCAAGACGTGACCCGCGCATGCCCACTACTGAGGCGGAACTCCAAGGGATCATTGCCGCAGCTATCGCACAATACACTGCCTCTCATGCAGAGACGAGTGGAAATGTCTCAAACAACAACGACAATAACAATCCACCCAATGGTAATGTTAAGTCGTTTGAGATATACTATGATACATTTGGATATTTATAGCACGTTCGCTAATACCATTTGTAAATTCAAACGTATGTGCAGGGTGCACCTACAAGCAATTCCTCGACTGTAAGCCCGTGAACTTCCCCGGCACTGGAGGTGCTGTTGCGTTTGTTAGGTGGGCTGAAAAGACAAAATCTGTCCTTAGAATGAGTAAGTGTGCTCCCGAGCAACAAGTGACCTACATCTCACGGCTGTTTCTGGATGGAGCCCTATCTTGGTGGAATCTGCAAGTGCAAACTTTAGGTGAAGCTGCTGCTTATGCGTTATCATGGAATGAGCTGAAGGAGCTCATGAGGAGGAGGTACTGCTCACGTGCTGAGATTCAAAAGCTAGAGACTGAGTTCTGGCACCTAAAAATGGAAGGTCCCAAGATTGCAGAGTATGTTCAGAGATTTCACGATTTGTCCCATGTAGTGCCGTACATGGTCACGCCGGAGTTTAAACGAGTTGAGCGCTTTATAAGATGATGAGAATGGTTACTACGTCTAAGCCTGCAACCATCACAGAAGCCATAAATCTCAGTGTGGCTCTTACTGAGGAAGCTATTCGATTGAACAAGCTTTAAGTTACTGAGCAGAAGAAGAAAGAGACTCATGTGGAGTCGTCTGGTGAAAACAAAAGGAAATTTTCCAACTTCAAGCAAGGTACCAGTAATGTGAACAAGAAGGGTGAATCAAGCACACCGACCAGGGCTGCAACCGGTGTTGAAAACAAAGGAAAGGGTTACATGGGCACTCTGCCCAAGTGTGATACGTGCCAACGCCACCATTCTGGTCAGTGCAGATTGAGGAAGTGCGAGTCATGTGGGAGGAACGGCCACACGAAGGATACGTGTTGGGCCGGAACTGGTGCTGGGCGCGTTGGTAACCGAGGTTATGGGAATGGTAATGGAAACCGCCAACAAGGAGGAAATGGCGGAAATGGAAACCGTGGAAACGTTGCGAATCAAGCTGGGAATGGAAATCGCAACCAAAACAACACTCAAGCTGGAAATGGAAATGGTAATGGTCGAGGACCGGGATGTTTTAATTGTGGAGATGTTGGGCACTTTAAGAGGGAATGCCCAAAGCTGAATAAAGCCCGTGGAAGAGTGTTCAACATAGGCGCAAGGGAGGCACGCCAGGATCCAAACGTTGTCACTGGTACGCTCCCTATAAATCAACGCTTTGCATCTGTTCTGTTTGATACTGGTGCCGATTATAGCTTTGTATCGTTAGAATTTAAGAGTATGCTTGGGTTAACTACTAGTAAGTTAGATATTCCGTACTCAATTGAACTGGCTAATGGAAAGCTTGTTGAAGCGAATGAAGTTGTCTGAGGATGCGTAATTGAGCTGGGAGAACGCGAGTTCACTTTGGATCTACTACTAGTTGAGTTGGGGAGTTTCGACGTGGTAGTAGGGATGGATTGGTTGTCAAGCAACAAAGCCGAGATTTTTTGTCACGAAAAGACCATTCGCATCCCAATAGAAGATGGAGAGACGATCGTAGTCCATGGAGAAAAGCGTGATACGCCTCTGAGAATCATTAGCTGTCTGAAAGCTAGAAAGTGTTTACAGAAGGGATGTGTTGCCTTCTTAGCACACATCATGGATAAAGAAGCCTCTGAGCCGAAGATCGAAGACATTCCAGCCGTGAAGGAATATCCTGAAGTCTTTCCAGAAAACTTGCCAGGATTACCGCCCCAAAGACAAGTCGAGTTCCACATTGACTTAGTTCCAGGCGCCGCACCTGTGGCTAAGGCACCCTACCGACTTGCGCCTTCGGAGATGCAGGAGTTGTCAACGCAACTCCAGGAGTTGTTAGATGTAACATCCCGAATTTTTGTGTCCAATGATGTGTTAACACGTGTCATTTGATTACACGTGGCATTGATATTAAATAAAGGACTAATTTTGACAAACCTTGAATGTATGTAAATTCGAGAGTTATAGATGTCAAGCAAGGGTAAATATACTGTATGGTAACCCTAAATGGTGCTTGTACCTTCAAACGAATAAATCATGGATCGTACGGAAGCGAAACGCGGAAGAAAGTGAGAGATTACAAGCTACAGGGGTTAACTGTGTCAACATGTTTAATAATACCTCTGAGTGACCCTTTAACGCTCCCGAGGCTTTGTAACAGTATTATACGCTCACTAGAACATACTGTATAAATCCCGTGAAGTTCCGTTTTAAAACGAGAAAGTTATGATCAAATTCGTATGAGAAGGGTTAAAAGCGTCAACAAAGAAAGTTAAGGCTTTCTGAATAATTAATAAACTAACCGGGGACTTAACTAAGCGGGTAAATAACACGAGGTCCTTAGTTGTAATTAACCGAGGGCCAAACCGCAAAGTTACCCCTTCAAACCCGAAAGGTCAGGTTAATAATTACGAAAGATTTCGTTATTAATTACCAGATTCTGTTCATCATTTCAAAAGATTTTATAAACCTGAAAAACAGGCCTCTCGCGACCCGCATTAGAGTTTGGGTTAAGTGAAAGCGGGCCGCGAGCCACCTAAGATACGCGCCTGGATTTAAACTTCAGGCGGCCCGCATTAAAACATGCATGGATCCTCCATGCGGGCCGCATTGGACGCCCAGATGCAGAAACCTTGTATTTTCTTGCCTTTTGAGCTTGTGAATGATCAAAACGCCAATAAAAGAGGCATGGGCGCCCCCTACTCGACCCATAGCTCTATGGGACACCTGCCCATCATCCATGATCAGTATAGACCAATGTGGAATGATCTTGGAGCTCATTTTTCACTATAAATAGCCATGTTGTGTTCATAACAATCACACAACTCAAAACACACTTCACTGATCATTCTAAGAGCTTTCAAGCATTCTTCTCTGCTCTCTAAGCAAGACACAACTTCTGTAAGTCGTTCACATCCATTGTGGTCTTGTATTTCCATAGATTTAGCTTATAAACCCAACCGTCGTAACTAACGGTTGTCATAGCGATAATTCACAAATGGTCCAGTGAATTGTCGGATCAAAAGTAGTTATGAGTTGGTATTTATGTGGGTAATAAACCCCTAAAAGGGTTCCCCCTGATCACCACTCTAACTATGTCAAATGTCGAGTCAAACGTGCACTTAAAAAGTCAACAGAAAGCTATTTTGCCATTTTGTACATAATCTGTAATATATATGCTATGAAATCTGTTTTGACACTCATAAAATATGATATTAAGTATATAAACTTGTTTACGCTCATTTGAATCGACCATTTGCTATATTGACACGGTTCGGAGCCGAATGTCGCAAAAGTTTGACTTTTGCTTTGACTTCAGTTCTGACCCGTTTTAGTGAGGTATAGATATGCCTTAGGACTCTCTTAGGACCAGGTTACATGGTGGTATAAGCCTCTGTGACCGGTTCATGATTTGTCCGAGCCTTTTACGCATTTCCGTTAATCGCCTAAAAGTTGACCGTAACGGCCTTTTAAAAAATAAAACGAGTATTTCGGACACGTGAACGGACCATAACCTTGCTTATTAAATTATAAGCATGTCCTTAAAGTTTCACGTCAATCCGAGGTCTAGAATGAGAGTTATGCTAAACAGCGCATTTATAAGAAACTTTTGTAATAAACGGCGCAATTAGCATAACCCCTATCTAAACCAAGTTTCCGTCACCAAAACTTTTACCCACTATTATAAAATAATATTTTTGGAATTTTAAAGATTTTTAATAATTTTTACCTTACTCATAACCTGCGGTTATGGCTACGGTTCGGTAAATACCGAATATGCCCTTTTCGGCCAAAACGTGAGTTCTACAAGGTCTTTTGACCCGATTCCAGTTGCCACTGATTTTAAATAATAAATAAAGTATTTTAGACTTTATAAACTGTTCGGGAAACTCAGATTTCCTGTAGAACTCGAAAAGCTCTTTAAAAGTCTTTAAAATGACCGAAAAAGCCCCTACGGGGCGTAATATTAACTTAAACTCGTTACGGGCATCACGGAAGGTATCCTACTGATACCACAACCTCTTTAAGGCATATTGACTTAGGAAATAAGCGTAAGACTCTCATGGTTAACCGTTTCGCCTATTGCGCGCACGGTTCGGCTTATGAAACTAGTTTTCATAAATTAGCCGATACGGGTCAAACTATATTATTTTGACCCCAAAATACAGAGTGTGAACATTGAACCCATATAAAACAAGTCTCTGAACTTGTTTGGGGCAGAATCACATTCCATTCTCGGTTTTCGCCTTTCACGCGATTAAACCATATCTATATATCGGAACCAACCGGTCTAGGCTACGGCTAATATAAAGACCCGTTAGGATTCTAAGAGGTTAATTAAAACCTTCGTTCCAGATTAGGAGCCCCAGTAAAAGCTATCGGTGATTTAATCAAATTAAGGAATATACTTGCAAAGGTAAATACTTTTAACTTATTTCCCCTATACGGGCTTGGGATACGGTATAATAATACCGCTTGATTGAGCATCATATCTTCCATCGCTGAGGTGGTTAATTTGTGTAATGTGATCGGCTCATTTAAACAGTTTTGTTTCTTAAAAGCCTTTGGGGGGGGGTTAATGACCGTTGTCCCGGATATCCTTGGCATCATTTTACGAAATGGCTACGACCTCGACATCCCGGTGTAGGCGTACACCCGGTATATATTGTCGACATTTAATTAAAAGACGTAGCCGTTGGTTTCTATACTACGGTTTTACGCAATGTGTTGTGTCTATTAATCTTTAACCCGGCACGATCCGGGCTACTGAACGCATAAAAGAACATGTAATACGTTCACAAGATTTTAATAATTTTCCCAAGTTATAAAAGAATTTGTGCCTTGTGCATTCAAATCAATTTTAAATAAACATTTTCAAATGTGTCAGTTGAATGTATTTACCAGTGTAAACTGACGTATTTTCCCCAAAAAGATTAAGTGCAGGTACTATACGAAATTGGCTGGTATTAGCTTCCTAAGCATCACGAATAGTCTCGCAAACTCGATGCCGTATCTGAATGAACAATATTTTATTATTTTGATCCGCTGTGGATACATTCGACTTCTGTAATACATTTGATATTACAACCAGAGGTTGAAGTATATATTTATCTTTAAGCTTTCGCTGTGCATTTATATAATTGTGTGGTTTGACTATATTGTTGCCAACTACGTCACGGTAATCCCCCACCGGGCCCACCGGTGATACACGTGGAAATCGGGGTGTGACAGGTTGGTATCAGAGCCAACATTGAGTGAATTAAACACTATCCTATTGTGTTTAATCTCAATAACACAATTGCACATACTTGAGTCTAGACAAGAACTTAGGACAAATTCGAATTGTTATTCCAATTTTGTCTTTTTTCTTTTATTATGGATATTTAAAGTTTTATAAAGCAGGAAACATGCCGCCAGTGATATTCCGAGGAAGAGGAAGGGGAAGAAGAGGCAGAGGAGAGATCGTTACTCACCACGATCACGAAGCCGGACCTTCTGGTACGCGAGCTCCTTCGACTACAAGGAGTGAAGAACCACAGAGGCGAAGAGACCTTTACGAACCCGCGAGGCATTCCACCTCGCACAGCTTGACGCCATCATACCGGCACTCCTTTGGGCCAAACTCAGAGAATGATCCCAACAACCCACAACCTTCCTTCATACCTCTACAACGTTCGGTATCGCACCGAAATTTCGACGACCCTACTCCATACTTCATAGGTCAGTTTAATCCAGCTGACTACATACAGGAACCTTCAGGTTTTGTTCCATTAGGGCCACAAGATCACTTCTCCGAAGACCATATGGATGAAGATACTGATCCAACAGAACCTGCTCGTGGTACGCCCACGCATCCGATAGAAGTCTCTGATGGGTCATCCTTCCATGGCACACCCTATCAGGGACCAGATAGTTTCCAAGCGTTGTTTGACCGACATGAGTGGTACTACACACCACCTCAACAGACATCACAACAACCGCGACATCCACATGATCCCTCTGAGGATTCACGCTTTGTGGCAGTTACGCCACCACCTCCGCCACCGGCGCAACCAGTAATGCCTGATCCGCCAAGGCGTAGGAGGACAAATGCTCGTGTGTCCACACGAGGAGGAGGAGGTATCCACTTCAGCACCCCTCGACACTCTATTAGTAGCCACTATCCGTCACTACAAGAAGAAGGACCTTCAAGTCCTATACAGGAGGCGAACTCCGCACCAGCTGCACCAAATTCGCCACCATTTGGGTACGACCAACCCATACCTGCTTACACGGGTCCAACGGCTTACAACCCGTTCGAACCGTCACAAGCACATTACAACTACAATTATGAGCGCGACCCATATGTGGTGTCGGCTAGATATAATGCACGCTACCCTGACGGAGCTCATGGGAACATGGGAGCACCGGACTACTCAGCTCATGGGTATCCAATACCTCCCAGACCTCCAGTTCCGCAACAAGCGCCACAACCACGTTTCTCTCCTCCTGAACAGGAAGAGATACTCCATCGACTAGATCGTGTGGAGAGAGAGTTCGAGGAAGAGAAAAAGAGCCACCGAGGATTTCTCAAAGGCTTGGCGAACATACTAAAGGGCAAAAAGAAGAAACGTGACCACTAGCCCCTTAATAGTTGTACTAATTTCTATTTTGAAATAAGTCCCTGCGTGGACACTTATCATATTTCAGTCCCTACGTGGACTTATCTTTTAGTCCTTGCATGGACACTTATCTTATGTTAGTCCCTGCGTGGACTTGTCACTTATTTTAAACCTCTATGGAGGTATGTACTATTTGAAAGACCCGTTTAGGGCAATATGTGATTGTATTTGAGATTATGGAATGTATGTTATGAGTTTTGTTTTAATATGTATAAAATAAATCAAAACCATTCCTTTTAAATTGATCTGCCTAAATAAAGAATCTTACGAGTGAAACCTAGCATGGTGTCTTTTAAGATCCGGCCAAGATGGTAGGACTTAATTAAAAGATTCAGATTCCCTGTTAACCGCTGCAAGCATGTTAACAATCATGGCAGATGTGATTCGTTAAAATCACGCACGTCATTCTTATACAATAATCCTTTAAGGATTTCAAAACCCAACTAAATGATTTATAAATCGTGTGTTAAATCACCAATGAAGGTGATCAATCATATTAAACATCCATTTGTGATGTAGTGCCTACGGGCCAACCTTATTTAAACATCCATTAGTGATGTAGTGCCTACGGGCCAATCATATTAAACATCCATTTGTGATGTAGTGCCTACGGGCCAACCTTATTAAAACATCCATTAGTGGTGTAGTGCCTATGGGCCGTAATAATCGTCTTATAAAGACAAAAGACAGTGGTGGTCTATGACTCCCTGCCAGAAAGGGGTAAGAGAACTACGGTTCAAACCTCTATGCCTTTGATTCTCTGAAATCTCGGCTAAAATTATAAAACATCCTCGTGATTAGGCTTTATGCCGCCAATATTATTGATATAGCTAAAATAGGATATATTCAAATCCTAAGATTAAATGAGTAATAAGTTAACCAAATATGGTCTCTGTTACCATGGTTGACAAATTGTCATAAAAGACAATTATATAATAATCTCCCGAATAAAATTTTGTTATCTTCTGTAACAGATTCAAGTTACAATGGCGGATCCCAATGGAGAGAATAGCCATACTAATGAAGATGACTACGACAATGCGCCAGTGCATTTGACAGGCGTACAGTTAAAGGCTCTGATTGACAACGCTGTTCAGGCAGCTCTGGATCGTCAATATACTGAGTCCCAAGGCAGAACCGTATCAAAACCACCCTCCAAACCAAAGTCACAATCCAAACCACTCTCCAAACCCAAGAAAGATGACGATAATCACTCGTCCACTGAGAATAGTATTCATCGTGAACGAGAATATACTGATGCATCCGGAGCCAAGGGTTGCACCTACAAGTATTTTGTATCTTGTAAGCCCCGGGAATTTACAGGGGAGAAGGGTGCTGTAGACTGCATCACCTGGCTGGATGAGATGGACACTATTGTGGACATCAGTGGGTGCGCAGAGAAGGATGTGGTGAAGTTTGTGTCCCAGTCATTTAAGGGCGAGGCCCTGGCATGGTGGAGAGCGTTGGTGCAGGCATCAGGTAAGTCTGCCTTATACAAGATGACATGGGAGGAATTTATTGCTCTCATTAAGGAAAACTACTGCCCTCAGCATGAGGTTGAGAAGATCGAGGCTGACTTTGTGTCACTGGTGATGACGAACCTGGACTGCCAGGCTTATTTGACGAGCTTCAATACGATGTCTCGCCTGGTTCCGTACCTCGTGACACCAGAGTCTAGAAGAATCGCCCGTTTCATTGGGGGCTTGGAGCCTGCGATAAAGGCTAGCGTGAAGGCCTCTCGGCCGACGACCTTCAGGTCAGTTACTGACCTCTCCTTGTCTCTCACTTTAGATGCTGTCCGTCTGAGGACACTAAGGAGCAAGGAGGCTGAGAAGAGGAAACGTGAGGATGATACCTCACGAAGGTCAGGAAAGAAGCACCGGGGAAATGGTGATGGCAAAAGAGGGTCGGAGACGAAGAAAGATGGGCAAACTGGTGAAAGACCCAATTGCAAAATCTGCAAGAAACCCCACTCTGGGAAATGTAGGTTTGGTTCGAATTCACAGTCTCAGCCAAAGACTTTTTCCTGTGGACTATGCAAGTCCAAGGATCATAAGACTGTAGATTGTAAGAAAATCAAGGACGCAACCTGCTACGGTTGCAATGAAAAGGGGCATATCAAGAGCAACTGCCCTAAGAATGCCAGGAAGGCGGAGGAGACCAAAAAGACAAATGCGAGAGTCTTCCGCATGGATGCAAAGGAGGCTGTGCTGAACGACAATGTGCTTACAGGTACTTTTCTCGTAAATAATATATTTGCAAGAGTACTTTTCGATTCAGGCGCCGATAAATCCTTTGTAGACCAAAAATTTTGCCAACTATTAAATATGCCTATCAAAACCCTAGATGTGAAATACGAAGTAGAGTTAGCAGACGGCACGATAGAAACCGTCTCCACTATTCTAGAGGGATGTGAAATGTCCATTAAGAACCATTTTTTTCCTCTATCTCTACTTCCCTTCAATCTAGCGGGTTTCGACATTGTTTTAGGCATGGACTGGTTATCCCGTAATCAGGCCCAAATCATTTGCGGCAAAAGGCATATAGCATTAAAGACTCCGAGTGGTGGATCGCTTACCATTCGAGGAGATACGCAGTACGGATTGCCCGAGGACGTATCTATGCTCAAAGCTTCTAGGTGTTTGAACAGAGGCTGTGTCATTTACATGGCTCAGGTGATAATTGAAGAGCCTAAGCCGAAGATAGAGGATCTTCCTGTTATTTCTGAATATCCCGAGGTTTTCCCCGAAGAACTACTTGGTTTACCACCAGATAGACAAGTGGAATTCAGAATAGATATCATTCCTGGAGCAGCTCCTATAGCTAGAGCGCCCTACAGGCTAGCTCCGACGGAAATGAAGGAATTAAGGACCCAGTTGGATGAACTATTGGCAAAAGGTTTTATCAGACCTAGTTCGTCTCCCTGGGGAGCACCTGTCCTGTTTGTAAAGAAGAAGGACGGATCGATGCGTTTGTGTATCGATTACCGTGAGCTGAACAAAGTTACCATAAAGAATAGATATCCTTTGCCAAGGATCGACGATCTGTTCGATCAGCTGCAAGGAGCGAGCTACTTCTCAAAAATTGACTTGAGGTCGGGCTATCATCAGCTAAGGGTCAGAGATGAAGATGTACATAAGACAGCATTTAGGACTCGCTATGGTCATTACGAGTTCCTAGTGATGCCTTTTGGGCTCACAAATGCACCGGCTGCATTCATGGATCTCATGAATCGCGTCTGCAAGCCGTATTTGGACAAATTTGTCATCGTCTTCATCGACGATATTCTTATATATTCCAAAAGCCAAGCTGACCACGAGAAGCACCTCCGTTGCATTCTCGAATTACTACAGCGTGAGAAACTCTACGCCAAATTCTCTAAATGCGAATTTTGGCTACGAGAGGTTCAGTTTTTGGGTCACGTTGTAAGTGAGCGTGGTATCCAGGTGGATCCCGCTAAGGTAGAGGCAGTCATGAACTGGCAAGAGCCAAAGACGCCTACCGAAATTCGTAGTTTCCTGGGGTTAGCAGGATACTACAGGAGATTTATTGAGAATTTTTCAAGGATTGCTGCGCCCCTGACTTCCTTAACCAAGAAGAAAGAAAAATTTATTTGGGGCCCAAAGCAGCAAGAGTCCTTCGAAGTTCTGAAGCAGAAGCTAAGCAACACACCTGTGTTGACACTACCTGAAGGTACAGATGAATTCGTAGTTTACTGCGACGCATCACACACAGGCATGGGGTGTGTGCTTATGCAGAAGGGCAAGGTGATTGCCTATGCTTCAAGGCAATTAAAGGTGCACGAAAAGAATTACACCACCCATGACTTGGAATTGGGTGCCGTTGTATTTGCACTAAAATTATGGAGGCATTACCTTTATGGTATTAAGTTTGTGATTTATTCTGATCACAAAAGCCTTCAACATCTGTTCAACCAGAAGGAGTTGAACATGAGGCAACGCCGTTGGATAGAAACCTTGAATGACTATGATTGCGAGATCAGGTACCATCCCGGCAAGGCGAATGTAGTCGCTGATGCCCTGAGCAGAAAAGAAAGGGTAAAACCTATTCGAATCAATGCCAAGGGCATTGAGGTCAAGAACAATTTAATTGAAAGGATATTAGCTGCACAGCGAGGGGCTGTGTTGGAAGCTAATTATCCTAATGAAAAGTTAGGAGTAACTGAGGAGCAGTTGACTCTTAGCAAGGATGGAATCCTTAGACTGAACGGACGTATATGGGTTCCGATTTATGGAGGACTACGAGATGTTATCCTCCAGGAAGCCCATAGTTCCAAATATTCTGTCCATCCTGGTGCAGACAAGATGTATCAAGATTTAAAGGCAAACTATTGGTGGATAGGCTTGAAAAAGTCTGTGGCCGCCCATGTAGCAAAGTGCTTGACTTGTGCTCAAGTCAAAGCCGAGCACCAAAAGCCGTCTGGCTTGCTACAACAGCCTGAGCTTCCCGAGTGGAAGTGGGAATGCGTAACTATGGACTTCATAACCAAGTTACCAAAAACCAGGAAAGGAAACGATACAATATGGGTTATAGTCGATAGGCTGACTAAATCAGCTCATTTTCTACCCATCAAGGAGACGTATAGCTCCGATATGTTAGCCCAACTTTATGTTGATAAGATTGTAGCCTTACACGGCATACCTGTGTCTATTATCTCCGACAGGGATACTAGATACACGTCACATTTCTGGAAGAGTTTCCAGCAATCTTTGGGTACGCGTTTGAACTTCAGTACGGCTTACCATCCACAGACGGACGGTCAAAGTGAGCGTACTATCCAGACGTTAGAAGACATGCTTCGTGCATGTGCGATCGATTTAGATGGTAACTGGGATAAGAATCTACCCCTAATCGAATTCTCCTACAATAATAGCTACCATACCAGCATAAAGGCTGCGCCTTTCGAGGCATTATACGGTAGGAAATGTAGATCGCCTGTTTGTTGGGCGGAAGTAGGAGAGGTCCAATTGTCAGGACCAGAGATTGTTTTCCAGACAACGGACAAGATTGTCCAGATTCGGGAACGTCTCAAGGCTGCCAGAGATAGGCAGAAAAGTTACGCTGATCCAAAGCGTAAGGATTTTCACTTCGAAGTAGGTGAAAAAGTGTTGCTTAAAGTATCACCCTGGAAGGGGGTGATGCGTTTCGGCAAGAAAGGCAAACTGAGTCCGAGATACATAGGACCTTTTGAGGTCATTGAACGTGTCGGATCAGTCGCCTATAAGTTGAACTTGCCTGAAGAGCTCAATGGAATTCACAATGTGTTCCACATCTGCAATCTCAAGAAGTGCTTCGCCGATGAATCATTGGTGATTCCACACACAGATGTGCATATAGATGAGAGCTTAAAGTTTGTAGAAAAACCTTTGTCGATTGAAGATCGACAGGTGAAGAAGCTTCGAAGAAAGCACGTACCGATTGTAAAGGTCAAATGGGATGCTCGTAGAGGTCCCGAATACACGTGGGAAGTCGAAGCCACAATGAAAGAAAAGTACCCCTATTTATTTGAGTAAATCTCGGGTCGAGATTTATTTTAAGGGGGTGAGGATGTAACATCCCGAATTTTTGTGTCCAATGATGTGTTAACACGTGTCATTTGATTACACGTGGCATTGATATTAAATAAAGGACTAATTTGGACAAACCTTGAATGTATGTAAATTCGAGAGTTATAGATGTCAAGCAAGGGTAAATATACTGTATGGTAACCCTAAATGGTGCTTGTACCTTCAAACGAATAAATCATGGATCGTACGGAAGCGAAACGCGGAAGAAAGTGAGAGATTACAAGCTACAGGGGTTAACTGTGTCAACATGTTTAATAATACCTCTGAGTGACCCTTTAACGCTCCCGAGGCTTTGTAACAGTATTATACGCTCACTAGAACATACTGTATAAATCCCGTGAAGTTCCGTTTTAAAACGAGAAAGTTATGATCAAATTCGTATGAGAAGGGTTAAAAGCGTCAACAAAGAAAGTTAAGGCTTTCTGAATAATTAATAAACTAACCGGGGACTTAACTAAGCGGGTAAATAACACGAGGTCCTTAGTTGTAATTAACCGAGGGCCAAACCGCAAAGTTACCCCTTCAAACCCGAAAGGTCAGGTTAATAATTACGAAAGATTTCGTTATTAATTACCAGATTCTGTTCATCATTTCAAAAGATTTTATAAACCTGAAAAACAGGCCTCTCGCGACCCGCATTAGAGTTTGGGTTAAGTGAAAGCGGGCCGCGAGCCACCTAAGATACGCGCCTGGATTTAAACTTCAGGCGGCCCGCATTAAAACATGCATGGATCCTCCATGCGGGCCGCATTGGACGCCCAGATGCAGAAACCTTGTATTTTCTTGCCTTTTGAGCTTGTGAATGATCAAAACGCCAATAAAAGAGGCATGGGCGCCCCCTACTCGACCCATAGCTCTATGGGACACCTGCCCATCATCCATGATCAGTATAGACCAATGTGGAATGATCTTGGAGCTCATTTTTCACTATAAATAGCCATGTTGTGTTCATAACAATCACACAACTCAAAACACACTTCACTGATCATTCTAAGAGCTTTCAAGCATTCTTCTCTGCTCTCTAAGCAAGACACAACTTCTGTAAGTCGTTCACATCCATTGTGGTCTTGTATTTCCATAGATTTAGCTTATAAACCCAACCGTCGTAACTAACGGTTGTCATAGCGATAATTCACAAATGGTCCAGTGAATTGTCGGATCAAAAGTAGTTATGAGTTGGTATTTATGTGGGTAATAAACCCCTAAAAGGGTTCCCCCTGATCACCACTCTAACTATGTCAAATGTCGAGTCAAACGTGCACTTAAAAAGTCAACAAAAAGCTATTTTGCCATTTTGTACATAATCTGTAATATATATGCTATGAAATCTGTTTTGACACTCATAAAACATGATATTAAGTATATAAACTTGTTTACGCTCATTTGAATCGACCATTTGCTATATTGACACGGTTCGGAGCCGAATGTCGCAAAAGTTTGACTTTTGCTTTGACTTCAGTTCTGACCCGTTTTAGTGAGGTATAGATATGCCTTAGGACTCTCTTAGGACCAGGTTACATGGTGGTATAAGCCTCTGTGACCGGTTCATGATTTGTCCGAGCCTTTTACGCATTTCCGTTAATCGCCTAAAAGTTGACCGTAACGGCCTTTTAAAAAATAAAACAAGTATTTCGGACACGTGAACGGACCATAACCTTGCTTATTAAATTATAAGCATGTCCTTAAAGTTTCACGTCAATCCGAGGTCTAGAATGAGAGTTATGCTAAACAGCGCATTTATAAGAAACTTTTGTAATAAACGGCGCAATTAGCATAACCCCTATCTAAACCAAGTTTCCGTCACCAAAACTTTTACCCACTATTATAAAATAATATTTTTGGAATTTTAAAGATTTTTAATAATTTTTACCTTGCTCATAACCTGCGGTTATGGCTACGGTTCGGTAAATACCGAATATGCCCTTTTCGGCCAAAACGTGAGTTCTACAAGGTCTTTTGACCCGATTCCAGTTGCCACTGATTTTAAATAATAAATAAAGTATTTTAGACTTTATAAACTGTTCGGGAAACTCAGATTTCCTGTAGAACTCGAAAAGCTCTTTAAAAGTCTTTAAAATGACTGAAAAAGCCCCTACGGGGCGTAATATTAACTTAAACTCGTTACGGGCATCACGGAAGGTATCCTACTGATACCACAACCTCTTTAAGGCATATTGACTTAGGAAATAAGCGTAAGACTCTCATGGTTAACCGTTTCGCCTATTGCGCGCACGGTTCGGCTTATGAAACTAGTTTTCATAAATTAGCCGATACGGGTCAAACTATATTATTTTGACCCCAAAATACAGAGTGTGAACATTGAACCCATATAAAACAAGTCTCTGAACTTGTTTGGGGCAGAATCATATTCCATTCTCGGTTTTCGCCTTTCACGCGATTAAACCATATCTATATATCGGAACCAACCGGTCTAGGCTACGGCTAATATAAAGACCCGTTAGGATTCTAAGAGGTTAATTAAAACCTTCGTTCCAGATTAGGAGCCCCAGTAAAAGCTATCGGTGATTTAATCAAATTAAGGAATATACTTGCAAAGGTAAATACTTTTAACTTATTTCCCCTATACGGGCTTGGGATACGGTATAATAATACCGCTTGATTGAGCATCATATCTTCCATCGCTGAGGTGGTTAATTTGTGTAATGTGATTCATAGTTCATTGGTTGAATGTATCATTAACCATTTTTTTTGGTACGAGGAACTTATCATGAATCCACTGATTTCTGCCGCTTCCGTTATTGCTGCTGGATTGGCTGTAGGGCTTGCTTCTATTGGACCTGGAGTTGGTCAAGGTACTGCTGCGGGCCAAGCTGTAGAAGGTAATTTTAATGTGGCCGATTTCCCTTCTTTTGCAATCAGTTTCGCTACAGCACCCGCTGCTCTAGCTAATTGTCCACCCTTTCCAAGTGTGATTTCTATGTTATGTATGGCCGTGCCTAAGGGCATATCGGTTGAAGTAGATTCTTCTTTTTTATCAATCAAAACCCCTTCCCAAACTGTACAAGCTTCTTCCAAAGCATACGGCTTTCTGGATGTAGATGGTGATATCTATACAGATGGATCTTATCTATATGGTATAATGAAGTACCACATGGGTGGATATATAGGAATCAAAATCTGCCGAATCACTCATGTTGAATCTAAATTAATCAATATACTTCTTACAATTCCAATCGATACGCCCTAGGAGAGCTGCTTTTGCTAAAACTCGAGCGGTTTCTTGAAAACTCGCTTCGGATATGAAACTTTGAGTATTCATGGATGCTCTTGTTATTCCCAATAAGACGGCTTGGTAACAGATCGCTTCTTCCAAAGCGCGCCCCATTCGTTCCGCTCGCAACAATCCAATTAGTTCTCCGGGCGAAAAAACATTAGACATTTCATCTTCTGAAACCAACACTTTTGATGTTATTTGACGTACAATAATTTCTATATGCCTATTATGTATCTACACCCCCTGGGATCGATAAACCTTTTGGACCTTATTAACCAAAGAGATACGACTTTGCACTATAGTTAGCTTAGCACCAATAAAGAATGCCCAAGGAATTCCAAGAATTCTTGTTATACATTTGTTCCAACCCTCAATCCTCTTTTCAAGATTCATCGATATTGAATCAATCGAACGCACTTCTAACACCTGTTCCACTTTTGGAAGACCTTGCGTTATATCACCAGATCTTGATTTTTCATATATAAATGTAACTAATGTATCTCCTTCGTAAAGGATTTCCCCGCAATGTCCATGAACAGTAATGACAGACAAATAACAGACAAAAAAATATAATCAATATATAAAGCAACGGAGCCATCATAGTATTTTTGAATTCCTCTGAAAGGAAGGGTGGTAAGTTGATCATTTACCGATCGGGGTCTGATCGATCCTATTTTTTCTTTATTTTATGGAAGGTAAGGGTCAATTTTATTGTAGAGCCGTATGCAATGCATAATGCCCGTACGGTTGTTCGATTCTATCTTTTTTTCTTGTTATTCTTTTATCTTTCTTTGTATCTTCCCCTCATATCATGAAAAATAGAGAATCCTTTTATTATCTTATATTATCAGGGTAATGATCCATCAACCTGCTGGTTCTTTTTCTGAAGTAGCAACGGGAGAATTCATCCTGGAAGTGGGAGAACTGCTGAAACTACGTGAAATCATTTAAACAGTTTTGTTTCTTAAAAGCCTTTGGGGGGGGGGGGGGTTAATGACCGTTGTCCCGGATATCCTTGGCATCATTTTACGAAATGGCCACGACCTCGACATCCCGGTGTAGGCATACACCCGGTATATATTGTCGACATTTAATTAAAAGACGTAGCCGTTGGTTTCTATACTACGGTTTTACGCAATGTGGTGTGTCTATTAATCTTTAACCCGGCACGATCCGGGCTACTGAACGCATAAAAGAACATGTAATACGTTCACAAGATTTTAATAATTTTCCCAAGTTATAAAAGAATTTGTGCCTTGTGCATTCAAATCAATTTTAAATAATCATTTTCAAATGTGTCAGTTGAATGTATTTACCAGTGTAAACTGACGTATTTTCCCCAAAAAGATTAAGTGCAGGTACTATACGAAATTGGCTGGTATTAGCTTCCTAAGCATCACGAATAGTCTCGCAAACTCGATGCCGTATCTGAATGAACAATATTTTATTATTTTGATCCGCTGTGGATACATTCGACATCTGTAATACATTTGATATTACAACCAGAGGTTGAAGTATATATTTATCTTTAAGTTTCCGCTGTGCATTTATATAATTGTGTGGTTTGACTATATTGTTGCCAACTACGTCACGGTAATTCCCCACCGGGCCCACCGGTGATACACGTGGAAATCGGGGTGTGACATTAGACAAGGGATTCATCAGACCAAGCTTCTCACCTTGGGGAGCTCCAGTTTTGTTTGTTAAGAAGAAGGATGGTAGTTTTCGTATGTGCATCGACTACCGAGAACTGAACAAGTTGACAGTCAAGAATAGATATCCTCTGCCGCGAATTGATGACCTATTTGATCAGCTGTGATGCGTGTGTAGTGTAATATAATTTAGATGTATATTTAAGCCTTTTTTACACTTTTAGCCAAGTTTTAAATTTATAAAACACGATATTTACTAACACTAAACACACATATGGGCAAGTGCACCCATCGTGGACGTAGTATAGTGTTGGTAAGATACCGAGGTCATCCAAGGACACAAGAGCTTTTAGTACCGGTTTATCCTCAACGTCTAACCAAATCAAAATGTTAGAAAAGATTTTTAAACTAAGAAAATAAAAACTAACTAAATGCTGAAAATAAAATAAAAATAAAAACAGATAGATAAGATGAATCACTTGGATCCGACTCGTGTATTAGTATAACCTTTGATTATTTTCGCACTTTTGCACTTGTTTAAGAGATTATCTTAGTTATTGTAGTAGGCCCCTCTTTTGAAGGCGACGTTACCCTCAACCCAGTAGTTTGAGTCAGCAAGGATACAATCCTAAAGGGTTGGATTATTGAAAGATAATGAATTAAGTTATTAATGCAAATTATGGTAGGCCCCTCTTTTGGAGGTGACGTTACCCTCGACTAAGTAGTCTGAGTCAGCAGGGATACAGTCCTAAATAGCCGGGTTATAGTATTAATAGTAGTTAACTTATGAGGGGGTCAAAGAGTTTGGATTCCCGCCATCCAATACCTATGGGTATTGAAGGAGATCCTACTAAATTTGACCCAGGTCCCTTGCAGGACCTCTAAACGCTGAACAAGGGCAAGACCCTTACCAAACCGTTCCCTTAACCCCCGACCAGGTAGCCAACATACCTCCATATAGACCGTGGAGATATGAATGGTGAAAATCTTTTATTTTATATAGACAGTAAAATAATGCCAAGACACCACGGACAAACGATAAGGAAAGATCACCTTCGACATAAGCAACTAGTTATTAAAGTCATTAATACAAAACCAAATAAAAAGTGCAAAAGATTAAAAATAAAAAGTATTATACTAAACACTTGTCTTCACCAAGTGATGTAAGAGACTTAGGAAAACATGGCCTTGATTGTCAAGAACCCTTACGATCAATCTTGGATCCCGAGACGACTCACACACTCTATGATGGACAATGGATGATGGTGGTGGATGATGGTGTTGTGATGGTGGTGGGTGGTGGATGAAGTGTGAGAGAGGTGGTGTGCCAAGGGATGAGTTGCAATGAAACCAAGCACTCCTATTTATAGGCTGAACAGAAGGCTGGGCACGGCCCCGTGTCCGCTGGACACGGCCCCGTGCCTGTCTGACACTCTCTCTCTTCATTAATAGTAATTCACAATTACAATTAATGCACATGCTGTACTTTCGCCACGCCCCCGTGTCCGCTGGGCACGGCCCTATGGTGGGCAACAAAAGCTTCTATCACTTTTGTCTTTTCTGCCAGGGCTGACCATCCTGGACACGGCCCCGTGCTCGCTGAGCACAACCCCGTGTTGAGCTGGACACGCCCCGTGTTGAGCTGGACACAGCCCCGTGTTCAGCTGGGCATAGCCCCATGCTCAGCTGGGCACAGCCCCATGCTCAGCTTTCTTCTTGTTTTTGCTTTGGGAGATGCTGTCGAGGAGTCGGGCATGCCACCTTTCTTCCTTTTCTTTGTATTTATGTTGGATTTGGCTGCATTTTTGCTTCTTTTGTTCATTTAAGCTCTTTTAACCCTGAAAATACAAAAGGAAGACAAAAGCACACTTTTCCAACATTAGTACTTAAAAAGGGTTAGTTTTATGCCTTATTTGATGTAATTTATATGTTGCATTTTACACACATAAAATACCCCCACACTTGAATCTTTGCTTGCCCTCAAGCAAAACTCTTTAATATGTGGTTTACACTCCCAAATGGAAAGGGTAGAAGAGAAGGTTTCGGGCTTGTCTTGAGTGTCGGGAATCCAAGATCTTTATTGGGTTTTATTTTTATACTATTTACAATCCTATTCGTTATGATTTATTTAGAAAGTTTCATAGGATAAATTACTTATTTGGGCATAACATGCCTTTTTAAAATTTCATTTATATACAAGTTCACATACCTCACGGGGGATCACTCAACACTCGGCCGAAGGTGTATTTTTAGTGAATCACTCGAGAGCAGCGTGGAACTTACTCCTACCATAGGCTTGCCAAGCAATCAATCCTCCTCCTTTTTAACTATATACCTTTGTAAATACCAAGGGGACTTTTTGGGTGAAGGGTTAGACTTGGGCTAAAGGTGGGTGGTTGGGTTAGTGGTTAGTAAAAGGGCGAAAGGCGTAAAAAGCATCGGTTTTCGTAAGACTCTTTTTTTTTGACTTTTTATTTTAATGAAGCAATTTTTCAAACAAAGTTCTTTTTGATAACCTTGTTTGTTTATTTCTTTTGGCTTCATTATTATCATCATTTTTTTCTCCTTTTTTTTGATAAGTAAGTCATAAGAAAAACCGCGCTTTTTACTAAAATAAAGGGTTTAAAATGAAAAAGGGGTTTTGGTGGGAAAAAAAAGGGTGTTTGTTTTGGGTTAAGAAATGAAAAGGTTTAGGCTCAAAAGGGTTAACTAGGGGGATTTTGGGTAGGTGGTAAAAAAAAAAAGAAAAATAATGGTGTAGAAATAAAAATGGATTAGTCCTAATGCCTCTATCATTTACTTACTCGGGTTTAAGTTGGTAAGGACCGGGAATGTATCGTCATGGCAAGTTCTAGAGTCGTAAGAAACCAAGCGGCTATTCACACAAGAAACGAAAAATGAGCATTTAATCTAAAGATGTGTATTTGTATGCTCAATAAAGGCTCAAATCACTTATTGTGGGAATGGGTTTATAATGTGATCAAGTATATATAATTAAATTTTAACTAGATTTGTCATGCCTTTTCATAATTTTATTATGTTGGTTCTTTTTATCACGACGCTATCGGTTGTAAATTTGTAAAAATATAACCTTTTTAGAACTTGTTATTCCCAAATTAAACCAAGACAAATAAAAAAAATGAAAAGTTTTTGAAAAAATTTGGGGTGATTAGCGGTTCCAATAGAGTTTTGTGTAAGGCTTGTTATTAGGACTTGCAAAATTCAAGGTTTTAGCATCCCCCCCCCCCACACTTAAATTACACATTGTCCTCAATGTGTCCCAAAAATAAGTTTTTCGGTTGATTAAAATGTGTAAAAGTAGGTTAAAAACAAGATTTTATGTTACTGGGTAGCTGAACACGGGGTGGTGTTGGCTGAGCACGGCCCTGTGTCCAGACTGCCAGTACCAAAAGTAAAAAGAAGGCTGGGCACGGGGGCGTGTTCAATGAGCACGACCCCGTGTCCAGGTACCTGAACTGGGCATTTCTGCAGATTTTTGGGCACGGGGGCGTGTTGGGTTGAGCACGACCCCGTGCTGAACTTGCTGTAATGAAGAAAAATTGTCGAGAGGCTCTGTTTTTGTGCATGGGGTGTTGGTTCAAGCTTCCCTTAGTATCCTTTAGAGACTTCTGTAGATGTGGCTATTTTACAGGAATGTAAAAACATAAAAAGAAAGGATGAATATGGAAAGGATAACCAGAGAATGTTGGAATGTGAGTCAACTAAAAGTAAAGCTTGACCACGCCATCCTACTAGGTGATACATTGTCTTCTGCCAAACGCCTTTTGAGCCACAGTAGAAAGACTTCTATAATTTGGATTACACCTCACACAAAGGGCTGGCTGTGCCGAATGAGGTAACCGCTCAGGATATGGGTCAAAAGTTGTTGCACCTATTGATTGTTTTGTGTAGTTGTTGCATCTACTTGATAAATGTTTTTGCTAATGTGGTTGCCTAAACGTTTTGTTGTTGATTTGTTAAAAAACGATTGCTACTGATGTTGCAAGGTGGGGCAGTTCTGAAGTTGAAAAGGATCGCTGAAATTGAAGAAAAATGCAGGTCTGTTGGTTTTTTTCAATTGTTATATGAAGTTTGCTTAAGAAAGATTTTGGTGATTACCATAATTTCCGAACAAAATCTGATGTATGTTGATAGAATCGATTATTCTCCGCCATCGGCTAAAGTGTATAATTATAAAAACCATTGTTTGTTTTTTATTATTCTTTTTGAATGGGTAGATGGCAATAAAAAAGAGAGAGTGAGAGTGAGTGAAAGAGAGAGAGGCAGTGGTGGCTGTTGTTGCAACACCACCTGCCATCGGAGACGAGTATGACCAGCGGTGGTCAAGGGTTTTGATCAGCGGTTGTCGCTTATTACCACAGAGGCCTCTGACAAGCGTCAGATAGTCGATTGGCTCCCGCGGATGTGTAAACCGAGTAGATTGGTGGCGATAGAAATGAGATACCATTAGACAATGATGATTAAGTTAAGTATATCGACCCCTGTAGATAGCCTCCAGATTCTTCCATCGCTCGACGCCTGGATGTTATTGGTCGACGCCTGTTGTTGCTTTGTGTATTGCCATCGCCTGGAGATCGCTGCTGGGTCTCAGACGCGATAGGATAGCTGTTGGGTTTCAGGTAATTTACATCTTTCATTAGGGGCTATTTTTGTCATATTTTCTATTAGAGTTTAATCAGAACCGGTGTTTTCAATTAGGTGTTTTTTTGTTTTTATCGTCTACAGCTAGCTCCTTGCTATGCTGACCCTTTGACTTTATTTTGATGCAGTTATTTCTCTTGGGTATGCATCAGTTTCAATTTCTTTATTCCTATCATATGCATATTGCTTCATGATAACGCTTCTTATTAACATTCATAGTGATTGCGATATATGTTTCAGACCTCTGGTGATTAAGTTTGATGACTCCATGTGTGACCTTATCCTCAATGATTAATGTTTTAACTGCACAAAATTTTCGCTCAGCCTCTCTATAAGGTACTATGATTCCTCATCAAATGGGATTAGATTATTTGGTTGATTAAGAAGTAGAGATCAGTTTATGATTCTTGAATCTTGATTAATATGATGCAGGAATTGAACCATTTATGAACCTTCATTATATCGAGTTTCCTCAAGAATTTGAAGACAGATGCGCATCTTGATTAATATGATGCAAGAATCCATTCACATTTTCTTTATAACATCAATTAATGGTATTTGTTTGGCTTTTGTTCAATCTATTTGTTGGATCATTAAACTTGTGTTTCTTTTTGTTTAATAGGTAGCTAGCTATATATAAAAATGCACAAATCGGTTTTTTTAGCACTTAAACCCGGTAGGAACCGGGCTCGGGTTTGGTCAACAAAGTCAATAACCGGCTAGGGTAGGAACCGGTTCCGGTTACTTTCGGATTATGAACGGTTTGGCTGGGTCCAGTTTTGACCGGGTTTAGGTGAAACTGGATCCGGTGATTCAAGGTCAGGTCCGGTTTGGTTATGTATGAACATTGTGTAGGCTAACTTGCTTAGCAAATGAAGTCTATTTGTGATTTTTTCAGGTTTTGCCGATTCGGGTCCAGTTTTGCCGGTCAAGGGTTTTCATTTTTAAAGAAGGTAAGAAATTCTTCGTTCAAACAGGTGTAAAAGTTGTTGTTGCTTATGGTGGTATACCAATCTATCCTCAGTTTTATACACTGTTATAGATTTTTTAAAACTATATGTTGGTATGTCTAAAGGGTTGGGTCTAAAGGGATAATCTCTTGGTAAAGGGTTTGGGTCGACAAGAAAACTGTTGGTTTATAAATTTTACAATTAAATATTTAATATGGTTGCAAAAACCATACTATTGAAGAAATAATTAGTTTTGATCAAAGAAACCAGTTTGGGAGGTACAACATAACCTGCTCAGCTCATTTCTTTTCTTTAAATAAACCATTTTGTTAGCTCAAGTATTCTACCCATGCGGATGTGCTTCTACTTCTGCATAGTGCAGGTCATTGCATTTTTTCGGTGTGCTAATGTTTTTATTTTATTGTAAACAGGTGATATCATTCAGACTTTGAAGAACGAAATTACAAGAATACATAATATAACTTAGGATCTTGACCTGTAACAAACTCAAAGGGCAAGTTTAATGGAGCTTTTATAGTTCCTCGGTGAGCTATTGATGTACTTTATTATAACTCACATACTTTTTGTTGCATTTTTTTTCATTATTTCCTTATCATGGTGATATTTTAGACACTTCCGTTGAAAATGATTATAGAAAAATTATTTTAAAATAATAATCTAAAATTTTGCAATGAAGTGATTTGAAAGATTATATGCTTCAACAATGCTTTTTAGCTACTTTCGACCCTTCTTTAATTGACTTTTTTTTATGTTTTAACAATTCCTTTGAGTGGCTTCGATCATTTATCTTTTTTAACTATTCTATTTTAATATAGTGATTTAACCCATTAGGTGTAAAACACCACCCAAAATGATCTAAACTAGGTCAATGAAGGCCAATCCTTAATCGACAGCAACTCCGTGTTTAAAAACAACAAACATTATCCCAGAGTCCTAAAACCAAAAACCAATGGGTTTTCGGTGACCAGTGGACAGGGTTCATGTTGATACATAATGTCTGCTGCCTACGTCATCGAGTCGTTTCATGTAATAGGAAAAATGTTAGATTATTTGGTTTTTGAGAACACTAGCAATGCTATTCTTAGTAAGGTACATCATCGATTAATATCATATTCTGGGTGATAACAAGATGGCTCAAGTTCGAATCTAATCCAAACGGGTTTTGTTGTAGTGGGCCTTCGGGCGGCCTTTTGATAGTGGGCTACTCATTTATCTATAATTTTTTATTTCAGTATCATTTTTATATGTTCATATTGAAAAGTTCTCTCATTACAAAGTTCATCTCAATACCAGTAGATATTATATGTTTGTATTAAGCCACCCGCGAAACTCGCGGGATCTTAGACTAGTAGGATATGATAAAAAAAAATTAAATGGTTATCTATGCATCTTTCCTTGTATTGAAATGGGTAAGCATATATTCCATTTAGGGATTGTGAGACTGACCCCTGCCATTTATAGCAAAGGAGGGAATTAAGGTGTGGAATGGGTTCCATTCGTGTGAATCGAACCCAAACCGTTTAAACGTCACTAAAATTGATTCTTTCTTATCGAATTTGATTGGCTATGATATGGAATCGTTCACCTATCATTTGTTGCAACAACCCAACTTCAATCAATCTGTTTCACACTTTCTCTCTCAAGATCTTTCATTGATGGAGAATAAGGAGGCTTTACCACCAGACCAACTCACATTTTGTTTGTTTGTTTCTATTATATATATACACACACAAAAAATATAGCGTGAAAAAAATTCGTTAGTCAATTGCTTTACCCACCGACTCTCTCCAGCAATAAAACGTAACACTAAATTAGTGAGCTAGCTCCGCCACTGATGATAGTTTTGTACTGTTGTTTGTTTTTTTTTTTAAATATTTAGATCATAATTAATGGGCTAATAGTTATATATACGGAATTTAATGTAAACAACAAACAAGATAAAATAACTAACGTAACAAACTCTATCTCTAACACACTACTAATCCTCTTGGGTTTATATATATATCTTCAAAAAGCTTCACAAATCACACCATTTCTCACAGATCCAAAAGCAATGGAAAATAAAGGTTTGTTGCAAAGTGATGAGCTATACAAGGTTTAGTTTTCTCACACAACTTTTGATCAACTTTTGTTTCAAATCTTTAAATTTACCAACTTTCTTTTGTAGTACATCCTGGAGACTAATGTCTACCCTCAGGAACCCGAACCGTTGAAGGAGATCAGAGCGCTTACCGCTTCACATCAGTTGTTAGTTTCGCCGCATAAAACAAGTTATAGGAATATTGTATTTTGTATAGTTTGAAACTTGCGTGAGTTATTGAATCTTGATTTGTAGGTTTTTTATGGGTACTTCACCGGATGCGGGCCAGATGATTGAGATGTTGTTGAAGCTCACTGGTGCGAAAAAGACCTTAGAGCTCGGGGTTTATACGGGTTACTCGTTGCTACTAACCGCGCTTACGATTCCTGAAGATGGCAAGGTTTGTGGTTTTTGCTACGCTTTAGTTATTAGGCTATGTCCATCCACAACATTTTCCAACCCAACCTACCTCAACCTTCTACTCATATTCACAACCCAACCTTTAAAACATTTTTTTATTAAATATATATTTTTACGCTTATTATTTATCCATAAATGTGTTAAAAATAATTACCAGTAAGATCAGTACATGCGGAAAAACAAAGATACTGCATTTTTTATAAAAAAATAATTAAAAATATACTTTTTTTGAAGGAACTTGGTTTTTAATAAAATTTATATCGATATTGTATTCAGATTTTTTTAATAATTAAATATTAAAAAGTTATTAAAGAAAATCATGTTTTAGATAGAATTAATTGTTATAAAACAAAAATGGAAAACATAATTATAAGTAACCATTCACTAGCCAACATGTAGCATCTTTAAAATATTAAAAAAAATCCTCAACCAAAGTTGACACCACAACCTGGTTGTAAGTTTTAATTGATTTTTTTTGGCTCATTCTATTCCCACCCCCCTATTTACTAATTACACCCCCCTATCAAAAACATCACATCCATCAATCATTTGGTTTTTGTTTTTAGCCTGTTTTGTCTTTTTGTTGTCTTTTTTTTATTCATTTCTTTAATTATTAGTTATTTAGTATTTGTTTGTATTTGTTTATTAATTAGTTATTATTATTATTATTATTATTATTTTTATGATATAGTATTTATTATTAGTTTTTATTGTTATAATTTATCAAATTATATTTATAGCTGTAACAAAAGCTATATAAAAATAAGTACTTTTTTACAAAATTATTATCATTTAATAATTTACATACCGAGGTTTAATCTATACTCCCCCCAAATGTAGCAGGTTGTGCTATCCAAGACTTATACATATTTTGACGTGATTCAAATATATTCTCCCAGCCAGCTGCATCATTTTCTCTCATTAATTTCCATAGGTTGTTTGTGCTGGCAATTGGATACTCTCCTTGCACCTCCATCAAAGATTTCCCTTTATGATCCGTTGCTCGAATTTTATCACGTGCGTTATATATGTTTTTAATTGTAGAGACATTATTTCATCATGCTCCTTGATAACACCTAAAATATCTTTTGGGAACACACCCTTCCCCGTCAACTCTGCCACCAATTGGTGTTCATTAGGTGTCAATCGTTTAAGGATTGGGTGTCCCTCCATATATTCTCCGGGTGGATGATTATGCTCACCAGGTTTTACTTTTAACGTCCAAGAACCATTCTTTTTTGAAAATTTCCCTACCATTTCAAACGGGCAATTTATCTTTCTAGTGCCGGTCTCTCTACTTGAATCTTTATCTGATTTATACACACCACCACGATCACACATAAGTACAACTTTAGACACGTAGCCATTTTTAGCTTTCGATCTTTTAGTCACAATAGCGTAACCAAGACTACGTCCGGTGTTTCTAACCCATTCCATCAACTCTTCACGAGACTTGAACACCTAAAAGTGAACTAATATTAGTTATAAAATTTAGGTGAACAAGCTTGAGTAGTTACAAAATATATATTATCCAAATGAAGAAACACTGACCTATGCAGTACCTAGGGCTTCAATGATTAGTGACCCGAACGCTTGGCTGCAAAACAGAAACACCGTTAGGACTCGTTACAGGAATGGGGTTATTCCTGTAACCACCCTCCGGCGTGAGAATAAGTATTGGTTTATGAAAGAAGTTTAGGAGAAGAAGATGTATGAGAGCAAGATGATCATACCTTATACGTTTACCTCTATTTATAGGTTTTCCATTAGGGTTTCCTTTAACCTAGGATATATTCCGATAAGTTAGAGATTTACATGATCTTCCCGAAAAGTTGGAGATTTGGTTGTGCAACTTCCATGTAGATATGGAAAGTTCTAGAATAATCATTTGTATTTATATTAATATAATAGGTTGTAACCGGGTCGGGTTGACCGATGCGGGTCACACCTCGTCACCAAACATCTCTTTAACTGTAGAGAGCGAAGGCTACTACCGAAGCTCCTCTTGAAATTTTGTAATCGCACCCCTTGAACTCGGCAAATCTGTAATAAAAGTTAAAAGAGAAGATTTCTGATGTAATTTTTAAGAGTTTTACCGGAATGCAAGAGGTATCATTGTGCTCCGGTGAGTCTGAAACTTAGAAAGAAAAAATATGGAAGATGATGATGGATAAAGAAAATGATAATGGTTTAGGTGAATATGGGATTCTATCTCTTAAAAGTGTGCGTCCCCTACTACTTTTTTTATATTATATTTATTTCTTTAGCTGTATCTTTTCACTATCTGCCACAAACCATAATTATATATTGAATTTGGTTTAGATAATATAATATTTTATTAATTTATTTTTTCACGTTATTATTTGATATATTTTTGTCGCTCTTTTTTGTTTTTCTTATGTAGGAAATTCTCTTATGAACCGAATTTTTTTATATACCTCGGGGCCTAAAATTTTAAAAAATTTTATAGGTTATAATAATAATAATAATAATTCATTACTAATAGTAAATAATAATAATAACAAAAAGACACTAAAATATAATAAAAAGACAACAAAAAGACAAAAAAGACTAAAAACAAAAAGCAAAGGATTGATGGATGGATTGATGGATGTGATGTTTTTATAGAGGGGGTGTAATTAGTAAATAGGGGGGGTGTATAATATCACCCTTTTTTTTTCCATTTTTTGGACACCAATGGTTGTAGCCTTACTTAAATTTATGGTCAAACAAATTTACGTGATAACATTTTGGATCTATTTACTTAGGGTGAGCGGGGCACTCCCCTAAGAGGGGAGTCCCCTCTCTTACGCGCACCCAATCAGGTTATGTCACGTTAACTCCTCTCTTAATCTCCCCTCACACCCCAATTTGATGGTGGCCCCACACTCTCCCCCTTCCTTCTTCGGTCACCGCAGGGATGGCGGCGGTTCCCGCTGGGGGAATAGGGTCACCGCGGCCACTCCCTGCTGGTGCCCCGCTCAGCCTTATACATGAACGGATCTTACTATGTGTTTTTTTTAAATAACGAACAAATGCAACACAATAAAAACGAATTTATTAATCTCACAAACATGCTAATATAAAATTAGTTATTTATTAACAAAAAATGTTAGGGTCTACTAAAGGAAGGACAACAAGTTGTTTTGACCCATGTAACTTGTTCAATCTTGCAACTTCTAGTAGATGTTCTGATACAGAGCCAATTCGAGATGGCTAATCTCCTAAGAGACCTGTTGAATGGGCTAGACTCCAAGAACTAAATGAGAGAAACGAAACAATACTTTTCAATAATTTTCTTCTTACTTTCAATTAGGGTGACTCGTATCATGTTCGGTGTTATTTTTGACATGATTTGATCACTTTGAATTTAAAGTTTATAATTTATACAGATTGTTGCGATAGATGTAAATCGGGAATATTATGAAATCGGTAGGCCGGTTATAGAAAAAGTTGGTGTCGAGCACAAGATCGACTTCATCGAATCAGAGGGTATTCCAGCTCTTGATAAACTACTTGAAAATGTATGTTTTCTTTAACTTGTAACATTTTATTGATTTTTTTTTATTATATAGGTTTATAAATTATAAACACACATGTATAAATGTTTAGATACATATGCAGCACAATTCGATTAAATGTAAACACACCATATACATACATAAATATTAATAAATATTAATATATGTGTGCGTGTGTTTCCTAATTTAAAAACAATATATGGTATGTTGTTAATAGATTATATAAATGGATTATTGATATGTTTGCAAAATGGATTTACAATAGGTCATTTCATCCCATTACATTTGATTTTATAACTAATTTGATGGTTTGTTCTCTCTCTAGCCTGATAACAAAGGAAGCTTCGACTATGTATATGTTGATGCGGACAAAATAAACTATCTTAACTATCATGAGAAAGTGGTGAAACTTGTGAAGGTGAACGGGATCATTGTGTATGACAACACGCTCTGGTATGGATCTGTTGCCAAGTCCGAGGATTTGGTTCCTGAAGTTCTAAAACAAGGGCGAACTAGTGTTTTACAGTTTAACAAAGCACTTGCAACAGACCCTCGTGTGAAGATCTCTATGGCTCCCTTAGGTGATGGCATCACCATTTGTCGGCGTGTCTATTAGATATTGAGTCGTGTCTTCTTTGTTATGAATAGATCCGTTGAAGTTATTTTGATGATGCCTTATACCTATTAGCCTTTGATTGTGGTGTAAGGTATATGTGGTGATACCATTTAAATGAAATAAACAAGTCAATAAATATACTTTTAAATAATAAAGACATAATTTCAGAAGTTTTTAGACTATACGGTGTGGAGGACTTTAAAATGAGGCGTTATGCGACATGTGGATAACACGTAAGCACGCGTCAAAAAAGTGGCGTGATGCAAAAACGGAAGGTGTGGGACGGGACGTGGAAAAGTGGCGTTATTCGAAACGTGGCACACTTTTTGTTATGATTTTATATTTATAAACTAATAAAAATCTATTAATTTCAAAAGAAATCATTAATACCAATAGACAAATGCCACATCAACCCAACCATTGTCTCGACGCTGGTGGAAAACAGTCCGCCCCACACACAACGCCGTTCCCGGGTGGTGTGTGCGGCGTGGAAAGGCATAAACGCCACCAAACCAAACCCGCACCGTGTGGTCTTATACGGAGAAAGTTTGACGATTATTCGGAATTTAATGTAATTTGTTGATTATCTAACTTAATTATGGGGTAGAATAGATTTCTTTGATAACGTGCCAACTAGAAAAACTTAAAACTTTGAGAAATATGGTTATTAAATACTTGGTCAGTCTCTATAAATGTACAGTTTGACAATAAAACATAGTTATAAATGTGTCATATTAGTGATAAATAGAAAAATGTTATACCAAAATAAATTGCAAACCAAGATCTGATGTTAACATGTTATAATGATATCTAAGTGGTTGAAACTTTGTAAAATAGAGGAAGGTTCCATACAACATAGTTAAGCAGCAGGAATTAACAAAAATGTATAAAGTGGAAGTGACTAGCTATGTCTGTCACTATATGTAATAAAGGGGAGTTCAAAATTTATAGAGTTAAGTATCATTTACGTCCTTGTGGTTTGTACACCTATGTCATTTCAGATCAAATTTCAAAATTGTATAATTTTTCTCCCTGACATTTTCGAAACGTGCCATTTTAGTCTAAAAAACTAACCATAGTTTAAAACTTCAGTTTAGTGAAGGGTAAAATGGTCATTTCTTATTATTTTTTTATTTTTCTTTTTTTAAATCCCTGCTAAAAACCCACCCCTTTTAATACTCAATTTCCCTCCATTTTTCCTCATAAACCCTAATCCTAAACCGTCTTCATCCACAACGTTTAGACTTCCAACCAATTCTTTCCAAGCATTAGTCAAAACAGTAGAGGATTAATTTTATAAGTTATATGCACTGGATTTGACTCATATTTGCAGCCATGTTTGTAGCCAAAACATTATGTTTGCAGCCATTCTAACATTGCAACCATTATTGCAGCCATTAACATTCATTAATATTCACAAAAAATACTCAAAAGTAAACTAACATTCACTGCAACCATTATTGCAGCCATTAACATTCATTAATATTCACAAAAAATACTCAAAAGTAAACTAACATTCATTGCAACCATTATTGCAGCCAGAAAACGCAGCCTGAAACTTCGATACGGAAAAATTCATAAAACATTCAATTTTCGTCGAAAAATGCCATTCTAGTGGGGTTTGAAAGATATTTCTGGAAGCACATCATAGGTTCAGAAATTGCACGTTTTTTTTAAGTTTGTACCCCGTTACAGCCGATTAAAATAGGCTGTAACTTTCAGGACAGAACTTGTTTTGTTGCCCGACTTCCATAAACGATTACTTAGGAAACAAAACGAACCATATGCATCATATACAGCAGGTAATCATTATAATTCAGGTTATACATCAACTAATTCATCAAGAACTAACAAGGTTCAAACCAATATCATGCAATAATCGAACCCTAATGACTAACCAAACACATAAGTGATCAATCACCAATCAAGTATGAATTCTAACAACCCTACACTACATGAAATCATCATAAACGTTAAAAACATGAAGAAATAAGAAAAAAAAAACGCAGTCAAGCTTTCATACAAATAGAACTATAATTGAAACCTTAAATGGATTACCTAGAGATGGAGATGAAGATCAAACAAGAAGGATTACGGTTTCTTGACCTCTTGAAAACGCCTAGAGAGAGAGAAAGAGAGACAGATGAGAGAGATATCCGTATGGTCGTATGGGGAGTGGAGGGGTGGCCTAGGGTTTTTGTTATTGAAATATGTTTTAAATTTTATTTTTCTAAATGCCACTTCAAGTCCCTCAAGTTTGAAACTCCTGGAAACTTGCATAGAAAGCTATCATTCTAGGTTTATTGATTCACCCATAAGACCCCCAAGTCTCTAGGCCTTGAACTTGCTTGGAAAGTTAATACATTAACTTTATGTTTTATGACAAGACTAGTAGTCTTTCAAGCTTCAATGTGACAACCCTCACATTTACACATTTACAGGTATCCGTACAATTAATTAATAATTAATTTATGCTTAATGACTGTGCTTGATTTCAACTGTGATTAAACTGCTTTCTGTTTTCGGATACATACATACATATGCATCACATTTTATACTGTCACTCTATTTATTTCACACAAACATTAGTGACAAACTTGATGCACAAAGCACAGTTAGCACAATGAGCGAATAACCTAGAAAACATATTGACAATGCCAGCACCTAGACAGACAATGTTTTTTAGGCCAGTATGAGCCAGAGATAGAATACAACACTAGTAGGGAGTGTAGGGAGGTGAGGACCATAAAACCGCGTCACTAGGTGATAGTTATAGTGCCCGGAAGTGCCTAAAACATACTTTAAGTACAGAATTCTGCACTAAATAACCAAAATTCAGCATTTAACAATGCTAGTAAAGTGTAAAAACTTGGCAAAATAGTCCTAGATATTTTCTAAAGTGTTGGGAATTAAATGTGTCACTAAAAGTAATATAAAAGACACTTTATAGATTAATTTAGCACTTTAATGGATCAACATCCAACCGAACAACCGGACTTTACCCGGAACACAAAAATATTGCCAAACACACTGCTTTTACTTTTCTGAGCTAGTTAGGGTCCCCGAACACCCTAACACATTTTATATTATAACACACACCTTCATGCACTAACTTAACAATTTAAATCCAACTAGATTGTAACCATAACATTACAACCCAACCCCATACCCCCCCCCCCTTGGGCGACGGTCACCATAGGGTGACCCACCCCTTTGTTTTCTTTTCAATATTTTATTCCAATGTTGTTGGTTAATGAAACATATTGTATGAAGGATAATGTTGAAATATGGTTTATAAATAAGCATGAGAGATAACCATCTTCTCATTTCTCAACATCAAACATCAACACAACTCTCTCTTCTCCTTCTTTGGGTTCGGCCGCCACCACCATACCACCACCTTCAAGCTTCCTTCAAGCAAACCATACATACCCAAAGGTGCAAGAGGCTCTACAACTAAGCTTGGTGTGTTCGGAAGCTCAAGGAGCGCTCTCGTTTTCTTTTATCCATCACTTTTACGCTTTGAAACACCCCTAGCCTTGTGCTAGTAGTAAGTGCCTTAGATCTTCATCTTGTTCATATTTTTGGTGGTTAATAGTGAAAAGGATGATGAAATGTTAAGAACCCTAAAGAACATAATAAAAGTCTTGAAGTATAAACTAACTAAAGATGAAATATGGATAAAGTAGTGATGAAATCATGTTGATCTTGTGTTGTTATGCTTAGTGTATGTTGTTTGTTAGATAAATGTTATGGTTCATCACATAGACTTGCTAGATCATGTTTAAAGACATGAACTAGCAAGATGTGAAGGTTAAAAATGTTGTGAATGATGAAATCATCCACACATAAGCTATGAACTTGATTACATACATGTTTCTTGAATAATAAATAATCAAAATGGGTTGTAAACTTGTAGATCTAAAGATCTATGAGTGGTTTTTCGAAAGAACCAAGTGAAAGATATGAGTTTTGTTAAAAAGAGGATCTTACATAAACTAATCATATTTTTAGTAAGTAAACAAGTGTATAAACACTTGTGTAACAAGAAAATTTCACAAAGAAGTATTTTGGAAATCATGACTAGAAGTTGTAAATGTCCAAATCCTTTAAAAATAAAGTTTTTAAGAAACTAACCACATTTTTAAAGGTAACAAGACTCACTAATCATGCTAGTAAGTTACTACTTGCTTTTATAAATATATCAAGTTCATAAGCTTATGATTTATGCTTATTTTTGTCAAGATTGGTGATTAGAGATGGTATATTGTTGAATGATGATTAATTGAATGATTTTACAAAAGAAAATGATATGCTAGTAAGCATGGACACCTCCATTTACAAAGGAAACTCTGGCGAATTTTTTCCAGAATTTCAACACTTAGAAATATTTTCTAACAAATGGTTACAAATATATTTTTAACATTATTTTTCTAAATAAACTTCGCCATGATTTTTATTACAAAATACCAAGTACCGGAGGTGGATTTTCGTAAATAAAATTTGACAAATATATATTTAGAATATATATTTTATAATAAAACGCTAGTGTGATTGTTTGTTATTCTGTGTATTAGATATATTATTTTTAGGGTAAAAATAATATAACTTGAAAATACCATGAAATTACGACTCCAAAATAATACCAACGCTCTCACAAAATAAATATTTAAGTTACACAAATATTGTTGCTTTACGACACGCTAAAAAGTAACTTACGTAGTATTTCGGAAAATACTCTTATATGTATATTTTGATAAGTATTATTTTGGAAAATGTATGAAGTAAAATATAATATTTTTGGGAAAATATATATATATTTTGGAATTAAAATGTTTTAGAGAAGTGATGAAAATATATTTTCTAAGTGGGACTTAAAATATATTTTTCAGAATTATAACGTGTACATGTATAAAAACCCCATCCTTGGGAAGGAAATACACATATCAAAATAATTAAGAAGTGTGAATACGAAATAGTTGCCTAACTATTTTTCCAAGAACGTTAAACCCTAAGCCAAGGCACGGCCATCCGTCTAATAGGCATTAGTTCGTGTAGGTCGTCACACAGCGGATCGAGTTTGAGATTGACGTTTCAGGATACGCACTTCTGTGAGTTCATGTCCCCCTTTTCTCTTTACTGTTTTCAGTTTTATACTTCGGGGGTGAAATACATGCGACAATTATTACAAACATTTATTACATGGTATGGTTAGCGTAGAGAGGGTTTATACTACTAGATCATGTGAGGGGTGGGTACAACACTTGAGGCCATTAATCCTCGCTGTTAGGACCGAGGGACACAAGAGTGATAGATCTATTTAGGTGTAGCGAGCCCACACCCGTGAGGCCGGGGCAGCCCATAGAGGTGACTGTGTCTTCCAGCCGAAGCCCGGTAACAAATTTGCTAGGTTTGAGTTTCCCTGCACTTTCTCACACATACCAGTGGCTTTGCAACCCATTGGTGATCTTTTTTTCCTTATTGCTACATACTAGGAACTTTTATACATACTTTAAAGGTTTATACATACTCTCTTTTACATGAACTCGCTCAACTTTTTGTTGATTTTTCAAACTATATGTATTTCAGGAAATTAGTGGATCTGGCAAGGTATGCAATCACGTCAAGTTGCGTAGGGAATAATGATGTCATCTGAGTTTAGGAAGTGTGACCCTTGCCTGGACGGGTTACAAGTCTTAAACTGTGTTTTTATTTCAAGTTGTATGTCGTGTCGTATGAACAAGTCTTTAATTATGTCATGGTTGTAATTCGTCTCATGTGTCGACTTTTAAACAATGTTGTCATGGTAACTTTTAAAACTTGACGAATGGATGAACATCATGTGTTTTATTTTCATATAGCATGGTTATGATAATTGCTATGGTATTAAGAAGTCACACCAAATAAACACACGCTTCTGCAAAAGCCAGGGTGTGACAGCTTGGTATCAGAGCATCGATCATAGCGAACTAGGATTCTTTCTCGAGTCTAGACTATGATCACTAGGGCTCTCACGAAAACTTTTTTTTACATTGCATACACTAAAACGTCCAGATCCAGTGCACAAAACATTTTTACAAATAAAAGGCACAAATACACTTTTTCAAAATTATAATTCAGTCTTAGAGACTGAGGGAGTTCAGCCTCAGAGACTGAGGGAGTTCAGTCTTAGAGACTGAGTGAGTTCAGTCTTAGAGACTGAGGGAGGTTCAGCCTTAGAGGCTGGGGAGGTTCGGTCTTAGAGACTGAAGGGTTCAATCTTAGAGATTGGGAGGTTGATCTTAGAGGCAAGGGAGTTAGTCTGAGAGGCTAGGAAGTTCAGTCTGAGAGGCTAGAAGGGTAGTCTAGGAGACTAGGAGAATTACTTGTTTGCTTTATTGTGACTTACATGTTTAATTGATATCATGTTGATATATGTGATTGTGTTACAGACACCATGGTTTCATCTTCAAACACAGGAGTATCAGACACAGTAGACCCCATGGCAGTTGTATCAGATTACGAGATACCATCAGAGGGAGGCGTAAACACCTCAGACACCACGAGTACAGATGACGACGATTTTCAGCCCTTCGCGCTGCCAGACATCGGAGTTCAGATACAGCCTGCTGATGGCATTCCTGCTGGGGATTTACCTCTTGCGGTGATCCCTGCTCCCGTTCCGCTTGCTGTTTTCCCCGTGGTGGCTGCGCCACTCGATGTTGTATCTGATGACGACATTGATTTGTTCGAGGAGGGTCCGCCTGAGGACGACTATGAGGGTGGGGCCCCGATCGATGCTGACGTTATTCTTCCCATTGCTGAGGCACCTGTAGAGGAGCTTCCTGTTGGTTCACATGTCCCGGACTCATTGGAGTCTGTGGCATCTGCGTCTTTGCACGACCAGAGTGTGCAGCATCACTCTTCTGACGCCAACCCCAACATGGCGATGTCAGCTGCACCTGGTCCATCACATGAGTTCGAGTTTGACCACGAGGTCGATGAGGATTTTGATCCAGTCTTTCCCCCTGACTTCGATCCTGACCAGGAGATCGAGTTTATTCACTTGGACCAGCCCTTAGAGGCGCCCGTAGCTCCTATTGATCCTTTGTTTGACATTCCTGCTGATTTTGACATGGACCTTGTTGACCCCGAGCCCGTCATGGCCCCCGAGCCTGTTGTTGACCATGACCCTGTTATTGATGAGGCCCCAGCCGTTGCATCGCCTGATATGGGTGCACCGGCCATTGCACCTCTTGTTGATGATATACCCATTGCTGATCTTCCCGTTGTTGCTCCACCCTTGATGGATGATCCTGTTGTTGATGCACCGTTACCTGATCCCGTGCCGGTACTGTTTGACCGTGCACCTTTTGGTGCTCACATAGACCCTCGTTACGCTGACACCCGCAACGGGTGGATCGATGACGATGACGATTACCCATCGTTTGTGCTACCTATCACTCCTCCAGTAGCACCTGTTTCTGCACCCACTGATATTCCATTGTTTCCCCCACACACCACGGATGATCATCGCACTGATCTTCCCATTACGTTCCTCCAGGACATACCGCCACCTCGTCCTGGAGAGGGGTCATCGAGGCAGCCGCCTGTTTCTGTTCCACCCGTACTGTCATCATGTTTACCATTCACATCTCAGTTTCCCCATGTTGCACCACCTACTGCACCATCTTTCATACCATCGAGCGAGCCATTTTTATGGACTACGCCCCCTATCATGCCATTGTCTGATCCGTATCACCCGTACCATGTTGGGTACACTACGGAGGACATACTTACATCCTTGATGATGCAGCAGGATGCATTGACACGTCGTATTCAGGATTTGGAGAGAGCTCCACGTCCACCTTGCCATTGTCAGGCCCCATTTGCAGCACCACACACACCACGTCCACTTTCCCCTGATTCTGACGTTCGTTTCTTGACATCTGAGCAGCAGATTACATATTTCCTGCACGTCTGTCGTGCCTTAGAGGAGGACTGGTTACATATGCGTCGTTTGCTTTTCTCTCATTTTCCTCCTCCTCCTCCTCCGCCATCAGCACAGGCATTTTGGTTCGATGCAGGTAGGCTTTTGCTGAGAAGACCGCGGTTGTGCCGACTACACAGCATCTTGAAGACCGCATTTTGATGTCATGACTTTTGATATTTAGTTTTTGGTTGTTGTAGATGACTAGATAGTTCAGACAAGGGCGATGTGGCCCTTAGTCACTTTTGATGTACGATACAGTTATAAAACTTGTAAACGTTGTATTGTGGTCTTGATATTATGATAGCACAATCGCAGTATTCTCATTATATGCGTTGTTGGATTATTTGTTTTAATTTTATAACATGTGATGTTATGTGATTGGTGAATGTTATTACGTACGCATATTATTTACTTACTATGACCTGACCAATATGATCACCCTTTTAGAAGATGCCTCCAAGACGTGACCCGTGCATGCCCACTACTGAGGCGGAACTCCAAGGGATCATTGCCGCAGCTATCGCACAATACGCTGCCTCTCATGCAGAGACGAGTGGAAATGTCTCAAACAACAACGACAATAACAATCCACCCAATGGTAATGTTAAGTCGTTTGAGATATACTATGATACATTTGGATATTTATAGCACGTTTGCTAATACCATTTGTAAATTCAAACGTATGTGCAGGGTGCACCTACAAGCAATTCCTCGACTGTAAGCTCGTGAACTTCGCCGGCACTGGAGGTGCTGTTGCGTTTGTTAGGTGGGCTGAAAAGACAAAATCTGTCCTTAGAATGAGCAAGTGTGCTCCCGAGCAACAAGTGACCTACATCTCAGGGTTGTTTCTGGATGGAGCCCTATCTTGGTGGAATCTGCAAGTGCAAACTTTAGGTGAAGCTGCTGCTTATGCGTTATCATGGAATGAGCTGAAGGAGCTCATGAGGAGGAAGTACTGCTCACGTGCTGAGATTCAAAAGCTAGAGACTGAGTTCTGGAACCTAAAAATGGAAGGTCCCAAGATTGCAGAGTATGTTAAGAGATTTCACGATTTGTCCCATGTAGTGCCGTACATGGTCACGCCGGAGTTTAAACGAGTTGAGCGCTTTATAAGATGATGAGTATGGTTACTACGTCTAAGCCTGCAACCATCACAGAAGCCATAGATCTCAGTGTTGCTCTTACTGAGGAAGCTATTCGATTGAACAAGTTTTCAGTTACTGAGCAGAAGAAGAAAGAGACTCATATGGAGTCGTCTGGTGAAAACAAAAGGAAATTTTCCAACTTCAAGCAAGGTACCAGTAATGTGAACAAGAAGGGTGAATCAAGCACACCGACCAGGGCTGCAACCGGTGTTGAAAACAAAGGAAAGGGTTACATGGGCACTCTGCCCAAGTGTGATACGTGCCAGCGCCACCATTCTGGTCAGTGCAGATTGAGGAAGTGCGAGTCATGTGGGAGGAACGGCCACACGAAGGATACGTGTTGGGCCAGAACTGGTGCTGGGCGCGTTGGTAACCAAGGTTATGGGAATGGTAATGGAAACCACCAACAAGGAGGAAATGGCGGAAATGGAAACCATGGAAACGTTGCGAATCAAGCTGGGAATGGAAATCGCAACCAAAACAACACTCAAACTGGAAATGGAAATGGTAATGGTCGAGGACCGGGATGTTTTAATTGTGGAGATGTTGGGCACTTTAAGAGGGAATGCCCAAAGCTGAATCAAGCCCGTGGAAGAGTGTTCAACATAGGCGCAAGGGAGGCACGCCAGGATCCAAACGTTGTCACTGGTACGTTCCCTATAAATCAACGCTTTGCATCTGTTCTGTTTGATACTGGTGCCGATTATAGCTTTGTATCGTTAGAATTTAATAGTATGCTTGGGTTAACTACTAGTAAGTTAGATATTCCGTACTCAATTGAACTGGCTAATGGAAAGCTTGTTGAAGCGAATGAAGTTGTCCGAGGATGCGTAATTGAGCTGGGAGAACGCGAGTTCACTTTGGAACTACTACCAGTCGAGTTGGGAAGTTTCGACGTGGTAGTAGGGATGGATTGGTTGTCAAGCAACAAAGCCGAGATTGTTTGTCACGAAAAGACCATTCGCATCCCAATAGAAGATGGTGAGACGATCATAGTCCATGGAGAAAAGCGTGATACGCCTCTGAGAATCATTAGCTGTCTGAAAGCTAGAAAGTGTTTACAGAAGGGATGTGTTGCCTTCTTAGCACACATCATGGATAAAGAAGCCGCTGAGCCGAAGATCGAAGACATTCCAGCCGTGAAGGAATATCCTGAAGTCTTTCCAGAAGACTTGCCAGGATCACCGCCCCAAAGACAAGTCGAGTTCCACATTGACTTAGTTCCAGGCGCCGCACCTGTGGCTAAGGCACCCTACCGACTTGCGCCTTCGGAGATGCAGGAGTTGTCAATGCAACTCCAGGAGTTGTTAGACAAGGGATTCATCAGACCAAGCTTCTCACCTTAGGGAGCTCCAGTTTTGTTTGTTAAAAAGAAGGATGGTAGTTTTCGCATGTGCATCGACTACCGAGAACTGAACAAGTTGACAGTCAAGAATAGATATCCTCTGCCGCGAATTGATGACCTATTTGATCAGCTGCAAGGTTCAAGTTTCTACTCAAAGATCGATCTACGATCAGGTTATCATCAACTGAGAATTCTAGAGGAAAGTATTCCCAAGACTGCTTTTAGAACTCGATATGGACTTTAAGAATTCCTGGTGATGCCATTTGGGGTGACAAACGCGCCAGCTGTTTTCATGGATTTGATGAACAGATTTTGTAAGCCGTACCTCGACAAATTCATGATTGTGTTCATCGATGATATTTTGATCTACTCGAAGACGAAGGATGAGCACGAACAGCATTTAAGAGCTATTTTGGAGCTACTTAAAAAGGAGAAGTTGTATGCCAAGTTCTCGAAGTGCGAGTTTTGGTTACGCGAAGTCCAATTTCTTGGATATGTGGTTAATGGAAATGGAATCCACGTGGATCCCATAAAGATCGAAGCGATAAAGAACTGGGAAACTCCAAAGACGCCGACTGAGATTCGACAATTCTTAGGTTTGGCTGGTTACTATCGAAGATTCATTGAGGATTTCTCAAAAATCGCTCAACCTCTAACTTACCTTACCCAGAAAGATAAGAAGTTTGATTGGGGAGACAAACAAGAAGAAGCGTTTCAGTTATTGAAGGACAAGCTTTGTAATGCACCAATCTTATCGCTACCCGAAGGAACGGATGACTTCGTGGTATACTGTGACGCCTCGCGTCAAGGTTTGGGTTGCGTGTTGATGCAGCGACAAAAAGTTATAGCGTACGCGTCACGCCAGTTGAAGGTTCACGAAAAGAATTATACCACGCACGACTTGGAATTAGGCGCGGTGGTATTTGCGTTGAAAATTTGGCGACATTATTTGTATGGTACGCGATGTACAATCTTCACGGATCATAAGAGTCTGCAGCACATATTCGACCAGAAGGAGCTAAACATGAATCAAAGATGCTGGGTTGAATTGTTGAACGACTACGACTGTGAGATCAAGTATCATCCGGGAAGGCGAATGTGGTCGCCGATGCCCTAAGTCGGAAAGAAAGGATCAAGCCCATAAGGGTTAGGGCTTTGGAGATGATTGTCCAGACAGACCTCTCATTGCGCATTCGTGCCGCGCAGAGAGAAGCTCTCAAGGAAAGGAATATTGAGGATGAATATCTCCGTGGGATGGAGTAGCAGTTTGTGACAACCCTCATAATTTCATGTATCCGTACGATTATTTAATGATAATTAAAGTGCTTGGTGATTGTGTTGAATTACTTAACTGTTTCCTGATTTCTGTGTCATGCTTACATATGCTTGTTAACCTGCTAGTCATGTGCAGAAAATTTACTAAAAGGTCCTGAATATTTTCCTAAGTGTTAGGAATTAATTGTGTTACAAAAATATATATATAAGACACCTTACGGAACAATTAAACACTTTAACGAAACGGTATTTAACCGAACAACCGGACATTACCCGGGACACTAAATTTTTGACAAGTACACTGTTTTATTATTTTTGACTAGTCCTGGTCCCCGTTTACCATAACACCCACTATAAATCAAATAACCAACTTAAATAAACATGTTACTTGGAATATAACTTACCATTACCAATTTAGTCACAAATGTTACACTAAACCCCCCCTTGAACCGAAATCGGTCCCTTGTGGACCCACCCAACATCCTCACCATACTTCTAATCTTGTCCAAGATTTTATCTTCTTATTTTATTAGATTATAGCTTGTGTAAGTAACCAAGATATGTGAAATGATCTTTAAAAGCATGGAGCTCTAGATTTCCCATCATTCCTCAAGATCACTCTCTCACTTCACACACACTCTCTCTCTCTCTTTTGGCTCCACCCCAAACCGCCACCATCACCACCCCTAAACCACCATCTTCATCCTTTATTCAAGTCTCATTCAAGTGTAGAAGGTGGATACAAGAGACTTGCATCTTGTGGAGCTTCAAGAAGGGCTTTATTCTAGTTTTTCATCATCTTTTCTCAACATCTTCATCACTAGATCCTACCCTAGCCTTGTGCTAGTAGTAAGCTCTTGACAAACCCTTGTTCATCTTCTTGTTATGATTTAAAGTTGTAGTATGATGATTGTCACAGGAACACTAAAAGGTTAAACAAGAAACATGAACATAAAGCTCAATATAAAGATGAAACATGATGTATTTATGTTAGTATGAAGTTGTTTTGATATGTTGCTGATTACTTGCTGATTTACTTGTTAATATTGAGTACTAGAAGTGTTGTTGATCACTAAGCATGTTAACGGAACCAATATAACTCGTTTTATAATGTTAAAGGCTGAAAACAGGGGGCTGTTTGATGAATACAACCAACTTCAGTTGGCTGTAACTGGACCTTAATAAAGCAGAAAATGTATTTTTCTGAAGCCTAAATTTATGTATTATGAAATACGGTTCTAATGGCACTGGAATTATAATTTTTGGACTTCGTTTACTATTTTTAAAGTGTCGTTTTGTAATAGCAGCTAAAGCTGCATTTTTGCTGCTGAAAATATGTGTTACATTCTTTATCATAACTTGAAACCTGAGTAGAACTAGGTCACGAAAATGGTACTGTAAATGGACACTAATGTCGTAGTAATTCTCCCACTGGAATTTCGTAAATCGGACTTACGAGGAATTTTAAATAAATTATTCTGTGGACTGCAATCAGAAAAAGATGAATCTGATTGCAGTCCAGAAAATGATTTTTTATAAAATATTGGTGATGAATTAGATCCCGAGATTTTTACACAATAATACTTCGACCGTTTAAGACCTTCTGTAAAAAGTTGGGAATTTTTGGAACAAGTTAACTATTTTATTAAAATCCCTGAAAACAGCCCGGTTTTGAAGATTAAAGCTGAAACGACATAAGTGGTGATTTGCGTGTCTAAATGTCGGGTAGGTTATCTGAGAATAATCTAGCATGTTATATGTCAATAAAAGTGTTATGTGCAATGTCGTATGTTTGCTTATGAACGGGAATAGATGGGAGGCTTATATGGGCATAAAACATTAAAGTGATGCATGTTATGTGGTAGATGTGTGTAGGAATTTCGTGCTTATTTGAAGTTACTAATAAACTAAGTGGTAATCATACTAGGATGTGATTGACCGACCTTGATTGTGAGCTATTTTTGAGAGTCAAACCGAGCAACCGAGGTGAGTTCACACACTTTCTAAGGCATGGGATTCCCGGTGGTTTGGGAACGAGTTAAAGAACTAAAATGGAACCTACATATCCTCTTTGGGTAGGATATGTACCGCCATCCTCCGTAGGTAGGATGCCAATATTAATCCTGCATATTCTCCTTGGGTAGAATACGTACGTTCGTCCTCCTTGGGTAGGACAACAACCTTAAAACTTACTAGACAAAACTCTATCATGAAGTCCCTCAATTTATATCGACTTAATCGCCGAGGCCAATGGCGAGCGGGTCATTAGTTAATAGCGCTATTAGGTTTAACAAAACTCACACCGTGCCAGTCGGACGGACGTGTACTAATGGACTATGGCAAACTGTCAGTGATGATAGACACTGATGTAGGGCACAACTTATTTGCGTTAGTAGACGATATGGTATGGTCTAGTGGTTCACATGGGGAAGCCCCCCACTGATCATGGATATGGTTTGGGTAATAAAGAATGAACTGGTTAATTTTACTTTCAACTACGGGGTAACCCCCACGGCAATTACGCCAACAAAAGACAAACCACGTTTTCAGAAACAGCTTAAAACTAAACAACCAAACGTGAACTCACTCAACTTTGTTGTTGACTCGTTGTTACATGCCTTACAGGTCGTTAAATGCTTGGAGCTTGCACGAGGAAGGAGTTGTTATGGGATATGGACTGTTATGTTCCGTGTTTAATATTTAAATCCTTATGAGCTTATTGAACTTATGCTTTGGACTTTAAACTTATGAACTATGGACTTATGTTTTGGGTATTAGGTTTATGCTTCCGCTGTCTAATTTAAACTTGGTTAACTAGCTTTTGGTCACCAATTGTATTGTGGTTGGTTTTATTTACTTAATTACGTTGTTCAATATGATTGGTGGCTCGATCCTGGTCACGTCACGCCTCCAAGCGGTGATACTCCGCATGGTGGATTTTGGGGGTGTGACACAATTGGCACCAAATGAGGAAGGAACTTTGTGCTTTATGAAACGGATTTGGGTTCCTCTGTTTGGTGGTTTGAGAAAGGTTATTTTCGACGAAGCTCATAAGTCACGATACTCGATTCATCCAGGAGCGTATAAAATGTACAAATATCTTAAGGATTTCTACTGGTGGCCTAGGATGAAAGGAGATGTTGCAGTTTATGTTAGCAAATGTTTAACGTGCGCCAAAGTGAAAGTCAAATACCAAAAGCCTTCAGGTCTTCTACAGTAACCTGAAATACCCAAATGGAAATGGGAACAGATTTCAATGGATTTCATAACAAAATTGCCAAGAACGCCCAAAGGTCACGATACTATTTGGGTAATAGTTGACCGTCTAACGAAATCTGCGCATTTCTTGCCAATCAGGGAAAAAGACAACACGAAGAAACTAGCTGAGATATACATGAGAGAGATCGTTGCACGTCATGGAGTGCCTCTCTCAATCATCTCTAACAGAGATGGAAGATTCGTGTCAAGGATTTGGCAATCCTTTCAAGAAGCATTCGGATCTCAGCTGAATCTAAGTACAGCTTTTCACCCGCAAACTGATGGACAGAGTGAACGAACGATTCAAACTTTAGAAGATATGCTGCGAGCTTGTGTAATGGATTTAGGTGGAAGTTGGGACACTCACCTACCATTGGTCGAATTTTCATACAATAACAGTTATCACACAAGTATTCAAGCCGCACCGTTCGAAGCACTTTATGGACGCAAATGTCGATCACCGATTTGTTGGGCTGACGCAGGTGATAGACAATTAGTTGGTCCGGAATTGGTCCAGGAGACGACAAACCAGATTGCACAGATCCGAGAGCGCATCAAGGCGGCTCGCGATCGACAAAAGTGTTATGCGGACCGACAAAAGTGTTATGCGCACAGATCCGAGAGCGCATTAGTGACAAACTTGATACACAAAGAACAGTTAGCACGATGAGCGGATAACCCAGAAAACATGCTGACAATGCCAGCACCTAGACAGACAATGTTTTTGAGGCCAGTATGAGCCAGAGATAGAATACTACACTAGTAGGGAGTGTAGGGAGGTGGGGACCATAAAACTGCGTCACTAGGTGATAGTTATAGTGCCCGGAAGTGCCTAAAACATACTTTAAGTGCAGAATTCTGCACTAAATAACCAAAATTCAGCATTTAACAATGCCAGTAAAGTGTAAAAACTTGGCAAAATAGTCCTAGATATTTTCCAAAGTGTTGGGAATTAAATGTGTCACTAAAAGTAATATAAAAGACACTTTATAGATTAATTTAGCACTTTAACGGATCAACATCCAACCGAACAACCGGACTTTACTCGGAACACAAAAATATTGCCAAACACATTGCTTTTACTTTTCTGAGCTAGTTAGGGTCCCCGAACACCCTAACACACTTTATATTATAACACACACCTTCATGCACTAACTTAACAATTTAAATCCAACTAGATTGTAACCATAACATTACCACCCAACCCCATACCCCCCCCTTGGGCGACGGTCACCATAGGGTGACCCACCCCTTTGTTTTCTTTTCAATATTTTATTCCAATGTTGTTGGTTAATGAAACATATTGTATGAAGGATAATGTTGAAATATGGTTTGTAAATAAGCATGAGAGATAACCATTTTCTCACTTCTCAACATCAAACATCAACACAACTTTCTCTTCTCCTTCTTTGGGTTCGGCCGCCACCACCATACCACCACCTTCAAGCTTCCTTCAAGCAATCCATACATACCCAAAGGTGTAAGAGGCCCTACAACTAAGCTTGGTGTGTTCGGAAGCTCAAGGACCGCTCTCGTTTTCTTTTATCCATCACTTTTACGCTTTGAAACACCCCTAGCCTTGTGCTAGTAGTAAGTGCCTTAGATCTTCATCTTGTTCATATTTTTGGTGGTTCATAGTGAAAAGGATGATGAAATGTTAAGAACCCTAAAGAACATAATCAAAATCTTTAAGTATAAACTAACTAAAGATGAAATATGGATAAAGTAGTGATGAAATCATGTTGATCTTGTGTTGTTATGCTTAGTGTATGTTGTTTGTTAGATAAATGTTATGGTTCATCACATAGACTTGCTAGATCATGTTTAAAGACATGAACTAGCAAGATGTGAAGGTTAAAAATGTTGTGAATGATGAAATCATCCACACATAAGCTATGAACTTGATTACATACATGTTTCTTGAAAAATAAAGAATCAAAATGGGTTGTAAACTTGTAGATCTAAAGATCTATGAGTGGTTTTTCGAAACAACCAAGTGAAAGATATGAGTTTTGTTAAAAAGAGGATCTTACATAAACTAATCATATTTTTAGTAAGTAAACAAGTGTATAAACACTTGTGTAACAAGAAAATTTCACAAAGAAGTATTTTGGAAATCATGACTAAAAGTTGTAAATGTCCAAATACTTTAAAAATAAAGTTTTAAGAAACTAACCACATTTTTAAAGGTAACAAGACTCACTAATCATGCTAGTAAGTTACTACTTGCTTTTATAAATATATTAAGTTCATAAGCTTATGATTTATGCTTATTTTTGTCAAGATTGGTGATTAGAGATGGTATATTGTTGAATGATGATTAACTGAATGATTTTACAAAAGAAAATGATATGCTAGTAAGCATGGACACCTCCATTTACAAAGGAAACTCTGGCGAAATTTTTCCAGAATTTCAACACTTAGAAATATTTTTCTAACAAATGGTTACAAATATATTTTTAACATTATTTTTCTAAATAAACTTCGCCATGATTTTTATTACAAAATACCAAGTACCGAAGGTGGATTTTCGTAAATAAAATTTGATAAATATATATTTAGAATATATATTTTATAATAAAACGCTTGTGTGATTGTTTGTTATTCTGTGCACTAGATATATTTTTTTAGGGTAAAAAAAATATAACTTGAAAATACCATGAAATTACGACTCCAAAACAATACCAACGCTCTCACAAAATAAATATTTAAGTTACACAAGTATTGTTGTTTTACGACACGCTAAAACGTAACTTACGTAGTATTTCGGAAAATACTCTTATATGTATATTTTGATAAGTATTATTTTGGAAAATGTATGAAGTAAAATATAATATTTTTGGGAAAAATATATATATATAATGGAATTAAAATGTTTTAGACAAGTGATTAAAATATATTTCCTAAGTGGGACTTAAAATATATTTTTCGGAATTATAACGTGTACATGTATAAAAACCCCCATCCTTGGGAAGGAAATACACATATAAAAATAATTAAGAAGTGTGAATACGAAATAGTTGCCTAACTATTTTTCCAAGAACGTTAAACCCTAAGCCAAGGCACGGCCATCCGTCTAATAGGCATTAGTACGTGTAGGTCGTCACGCAGCGGATCGAGTTTGAGATTGACGTTTCAGGATACGCACTTCTGTGAGTTCATGTCCCCCTTTTCTGTTTTTTACTGTTTTCAGTTTTATACTTCGGGGGTGAAATACATGCGACAATTATTACAAACACTTATTACGTGGTATGGTTAGCGTAGGGAGGGTTTATACTACTAGATCATGTGAGGGGTGGGTACAACACTTGAGGCCATTAAACCTCGTTGTTAGGACCGAGGGACACAAGAGTGATAGATCTATTTGGGTATAGCGAGCCCACATCCATGAGGCCGGGGCGGCCTATAGAAGTGACTGTGTCTTCCAGCCGAAGCCCGTTAACAAATTTGCTAGGTTTGAGTTTCCCTGCACTTTCTAACACATACCAGTGGCTTTGCAACCCATTGGTGATTTCTTTTTCCTTATTGCTACATACCAGGAACTTTTATACATACTTTAAAGGTTTATACATACTCACTTTTACATGAACTCGCTCAACGTTTTGTTGATTTTTCAAACTACATGTATTTCAGGAAATTAGTGGAACTGGCAAGGTATGCAATCACGTCAAGCTGCGTAGGGAATAATGATGTCATCCGAGTTTAGGAAGTGTGACCCATGCCTGGATGGGTTACAAGTCTTAGACTGTGTTTTTATTTGAAGTCGTTTGTCGTGTCGTATGAACAAGTCTTTAATTATGTCATGGTTGTAATTCGTCTCATGTGTCGACTTTTAAACAATGTTGTCGTGGTAACTTTTAAAACTTGATGAATGGATGAACATCATGTGTTTTATTTTCATATAGCATGGTTATGATAATTGCTATGGTATTAAGAAGTCACACCAAATAAACCCACGCTTCCGCAAAAGCCAGGGTGTGACATTCAAAACCTTGAAACTTGCGTAGGAAGTTAACCGAGTTACCTTGTATCGAAAGTTATTCCAAATAACCTTGTGTTATGAGTGTAAATCGTATAGATTTAACGGAGAAGGTTAACGACGTTAACCTGAAGGTACGGGATGTCACATTATCCCCATGTTGAAAGAAATTTCGTCCCGAAATTTAGTATGCAGTCACTGAAGAAGCTAGTTTGCTTGCGTGTTTTCCTGGGGTGTCACATCATCCCCAAGTGATTTTGAATTTCATCCTGAAATTCAGTAGTAGCTTCAGCACTGGATGCGTTATTCCCGAACAATAGAAATCTTACTGAGCTTGAGTTTTGACTTCCGGATCCATGATTTCAATTGGTTCCTCAATGAAACGGAGTTGGTCATCGATCTTGAGCTCTTTGAATGGGATCAAAAGTGTTTCGTCGGATAAGCACTTTTTTAGATTAGATACATAAGAGACATTGTGCACACCACTAAGTTCTTCAGGTAAATTCAGTCTATATGCCACTGTGCCAATTCTTTCTTTGATCTCAAATGGTTTGACATAACACAGATTTAGTTCGCCTCGCTTCCCAAAACGGACAATACCCTTCCAAGGTGAGACTTTTAGCAAGACTCTGTCACCAACTTGGAATTCCAACGGTTTCCTATGTTTAACAGCGTAGCTTTCCTGACGATCGCGAGCTACAGCCATTTGGTTTCTGATCCGAGCGATCTTTTCCGATGTTTCTAGTACAAGTTCAGGGCCAGTGATTTGACTATCTCCAACATCAGTCCAGCAAAGAGGTGACACATGCTCGTAGAATGTCTTCTAAAGTTTGAATGGTTCGCTCGGTTTTGACCATCAGTTTGCGAGTGATAGGCTGTGCTCATGTCTAGTTGTGAGCCGAAAGATTTTTGCATAGATTGCCACAAATCAGACGTGTCACACCCCGATATTTCCACGTATTACCGCTGGGCCCGGTGGGGAGTATCGTGACATAGTTGATATCATCATAGTCAAACAACACAAAGTTAAATGCACAGCGGAAGCAAAAGATAGATTTATTTCAACTGAATAAATTGTAATATTAAGTATCACAAAGTAGTTGAAACAGATCCACACTCGGATCGAAAGAAAAAGGAAATTGTTCAACAGACTTAAATGCATCCAAGCTTGCGAGACTCTTATTGATGCTAAGGAGAGGCCAGCCTATTACGAGTAGTACCTGCACTTAGCCTTTCTGGGAAAATACGTCAGTTTACACTGGTAAATATAATTTAACTGGCTCATTTTGAAAATGTTTAAAAATTGATTTGAATGCACGTGGCACAAAAGATTTTATAACTTGGGATAATTATTTGTATATAAACTTGTAAAAAAATTACATGTTTCTTATACGTCCAGTAGCTCGGGTTGAACACCGGGTTAAAGATTAATTAACACACCACATGGTATAGTCCCGCGACGGGTTATTCCCGAAACCGGCGGTTATACCTTATTATTTATAAATGCACTGGCGGGTGTACGCCTACACTCGCGTGCTAAGGTCGTGGCCATTTCTTAAAATGATGCCAAGGATATCCGGGACATGGTCATTAACCCCCCAAAGGTTTTAAGCAAACAAAACAATTTAAACGGGTCATTTCAATGAATTAACCACCATACAATTAAAGATTCAATGCCCGACCAAGCGGTATTTTATATACCGTACCCCAAGCCCGTATAAGGGAAAATAAGTTAAAAGTATTTACCTTTGCAAGTAATAATCACAATAAACAAGTGCACGTAGCTTTTACCGGGTCTCCTTATTCTGGAACGAAGGTTTATAATAACCTATTAGATTCCTAACGGGTCTTTAATTTAGCCTAAGCTTAGACCGGTTAGTTTTAAAGAAAGATACGGTTCAAACGCATGATTAAGCGAAGACCGGAATAGAATGTGATTTAGACCTGACAAGTTTGGATACTTGTATAATACGGGTAAACTAAACACATTCTGGATATTGAGACAAAAATGATATGGTTTGACCCGTTTCGGCTAATATATGCAAACTAGTTACATAAGCCGATCCGAACGCGAAAGGTGCGTAACGAGTAACCAAAAGAATCATATACAAGTTTTCTAAGTTAATATGCCTTAAATATGTTGTGACATCAGTAAGAGATCTTCTATTATGCCCAAAATGATTTTAAACTCAAACTATGCCTCGAAGGGGCATTTTGGTCATTTTAAGGTAATTAAAGAGTTTAAATAGCAATCTGAGTTATAGGTCTGATTTAATCAGTAAATATACTTAATTTAATAAGTTATAACAGTAGGGTATCATATGTATGTGAAAGTTATCAATTATAACCATACTATGCACCGAAGGGGCATTTTGGTAGTTTCACATAAGCCTAAAAGGTCAAAACTGGAAATCTGAGTTTAAAACTTTTGCTTACTATTAAAATATAAAAATTTACTGAATATATCAGTAGGCACCAAACCTTATATGTTTAAAATAGTTTTAATGCATACTATGCGTTAAAAACGCTTAAAAAGGCGATTTGAAGCCATTTCCGGGTTTTCAAAGGAAAGCTGATATTTTTATTATTCTAGCAAGCTTAAAATATTCTATTTATCATATTGAATTAGTAGAAAAAGGTTTGGGGTCAAAAAGATTTGTAAAACTCATTTTATAGCCAAAAATGGCAAAAACGACAATAACCGAATCAAGCTTAGAACTCTATGTTATGCTCAGCCTAAAAATAAATAAAAATCTTCAAAAATTCCAAAATATTATATTACATCAGTAGGTATAAAGTTTGATATCAAAAATTGGGTTTAGATAGGCTATATGCTAATTACGCCGTTTAATTCATAAAAAGCTTTTCATTTACGCTAATGAACATAACTCCTAATCTAGACCTCAAACTGATGTCAAATTTTAGGGACAAGTCTATAAATCAGTAATGAAGGTTTCTATTCTTTTAATTTTCCAAAAATCATGTTTTAAGGTGAAAGGGCATAATAGTCAACATTTAAGCATTTAACGAAAACATGCAAATGATTTAGATAACTAATGAACCAAGTTGTATAATCACAGAGGATTATACTTATATGAAACCTGGTCCTAATAAGGCTCTAAGGCATTTCTTAACTATGCTTAAACGGGTCAGAACTGAAAGTCAAAGCAGAAGTCAAACAATGCAACTTTCGGTCCCAAACCGAGCCTAAACTGAAAATTGTCGGGGTGAACATGTTTAGACATGTTCTTACATTAATTACCAAGTTATATTAATGACAAAACAGGTTGCATGGCTTCTACATTGTTAATTATGCATTAATTTAAAAATAAGCTTTCTGTTGACTTTTTAAAGTTAACTTTGACCCGACAATTGACATAGTTAGAGTGGGAATCAAAGAGTACCCTTTTAAGGGTTTATTACCCACATAATTACCTACTCATAGGTATTTTTAATTCGAGATTTGACTAGACAATTATTGATTAATCTAGAAGTCAAACCTTAATTACGACGGTTTGACTTTTAGCTAATTAACTAAGCTAAACTGAATTAGGAAGGGTTAAGGACACTTACAAGAGTCCTAAGCACAACTAGAGATCACTAGGAAGCTTGTTGTTGATCAGAGGAGCTCCAGAAATAAACTTGTGAAGGTTTACAAATGAATGTGCTCAATGTTGCAACCTTGAAGCTCCTTATATACTCATTTTGATCATCTAGGATCATGCCAAGGAAGTCTACAGGTGATATGAGATGCTTAAAAGTGCCCCCTATGCATGAAATACCATTGGGGCAGCCCCTGGTATGTAAAACAAACATTTTAAGTCGGTTTAACAGCTTTGACAAGCAGCTGTGCGTTTTTTGTTTGCTGCAGACATCCACGCGGCCCGGATAAGGTTCCTTAAGGGCCTTACGCGGCTGGTATAAGGCCCGGGTCAGGTTTCATAAGTTTTAGCTATTTGCAATTTGGCCCCTTGTCCTTCCAAACGTGGTTTTAAGTATTTTTCTTGCACTTTTGGCCCCCTAACCTTACTTTTAAGGGCTCCATGACATGATTAAACATTGGCAAGTCCTTGGTTTACCTTGTGATCACCCGAAAAGTCATAAATTTCAACGTTGACGCTTTTAACCCCTCGCATACGAATTTCATCATAACTTTCTCATACGATAACGAAACTTTATGAAATTTTTATCGCATATTTTAGTGAGCATAATTTACCGTTACAAAGCTTCGGGTTTGCTAAAAGGTCACTCAGAGGTATACTTTAAACATGTTGACACATTTAACCCCTGTAGTTTGTAATCTCTCACTTTCTTTTATTTAGCTTCGTATGATCCATGATTTATTCGTTTAAGGGTATAAACATCATGTAGGGCTATTGTACGATATATTTATCCATTGTTGACACTTTGAACCCTTATATTCACATACTTTCTCTGTTTGTAAACTTTAGTCCCTCTAAAGTATTCTTTCACATGTTCAAAGCTTATGACACGTGTCAACACGTTATTGGACATAAATTTTCGAGGTGTTACAAGACGCAAAACGCGAGTCACGATTGGAGATGATGGGGATCGGCACTCCGTGCCTAGAAACTATTTCCTACAAGTAGATGCTACCAAGTTGGGTAAACTTGTCAGTTTCCTTGATTGCAAGTAAGCAAGCAGATTGTGTTAGGCGATCTATGATCACCCAAATGGTGTCATTCCCGCTCTGAGTTCTAGTTAAACTGGTAACGAAATCCATGGAAATTTGTCCCCATTTCCACATTGGTAATTCCAGTTGTTCTAGTAACCCTGATGGCTTTTGGTATTCAATCTTAACCCTAACACAGCTTAAGCATTGTTAACATATCTTGCTATGATCACTTTCATGTTAGGCCACCAGTACAAAGCCTTTAGGTAGGGATACATCTTGTCAGAACCAGGATCTATTGAGTATCAGGACTAGTGTGCCCCGTCCATCACAAGCTCTCGTAGATTTCCGTAGAATGGAACCCATATACATTCCATGAAGTAATGAATGCCATCATCCTTGAGTTCGAGTTGCTTCTCCATGCCCGCATGGATTCAGCTAGAAGGTTGTCCTCCTTCAGTGCTTCGACTTGAGCGTTGTGAATCTATTCAGGAAGGTTCTAATGAACGGTTAGTTGTAATGCGCGAACACATTTAGGTTTGGTATCTTTTCGGATGAGGGCGTCGGCTACAACTTTTGCCTTGCTCGGATGGCATTGATTGCGCACTCGTAGTCGTTTAGAAGTTCAACCCATCGATGTTGCCGCATGTTTAACTCCTTCTGAGCGAGTATATGATGGAGACTCTTGTGATCGGTGTAAATCATGCACTTTGGTTGGGCCGGGTTAGGGTATTCAGGGTTTCACCGTCAAGAATTTTAACCTGAAGGGAAAATGGAATTGAGGAACTCTAATAACATGCCACATTAGCCCGAATATTTTTATTATATATATATATATATATATATATATATATATATATATATAAGATATAGGATATGAAAGAAAAAAATATAGAAAAACATATAGGATACGATAAAAAATTAAATGGTTATCTATGCATCTTTCTTGGTATTGAAATGGGTAAGCATATATCCCATTTATGGATTGTGAGACTGACCCCGCCATTTAATAAGCAAAGGAGGAAATTAAGGTGTGGAATGGGTTGCATTCGTGTGAATCGAACCGGAACCCTTTAAAATGTCACCAAAACTGATTGTTTCTTATCGAATCTGATTGGCTATGATATGGAATCGTTCACATGTCGTTTCTCCTTCAATTTGTTGCAACAACCCAACTTCAATCCATCTGTTTCACACTTTCTCTCTCAAGATCTTTCATTGATGGAGAATATGGAGGCTTCATGCATCGATTTCCCTTTTTAGGGTTATTATCACCAATTTACCATTTTCCCTCATGATCTTCTATTTTTGTTTCCTTTCGGCGTTTAAGTCCACCACCCTATTCCTTTCAGTTCCTCTTATCTTAGGCCTTTAAATTCTCCCTCTTATTTATGTAACTTAGGTTTTCATTCCAAACATAAGACTATTCCTAATGGTTAATGCCACACCCTGACTTTTGTGAAAGCGTGATTATGGTGTGACTTTCTCAATATCATTGCATTCAATCATTACCACAACTATATGATGAAAACCATAGATTGTCATCCATTAAATAGATTTGAAAACATCATAAACATCATTGTTTAAACAAGACTCCAAATTCAAGTTTTATAAACCATACGAATTGTTTAAGAGTTCACAAGGACTCATCAAAAGACTCTAAATAAAACCAAGATCTGGGAGTGGTGTCTTGTCCAGGATAGGACACCCAAACCAAATCTCAAGACCATGGATGACATTTTTTTATTCTTAACAACACTTGAAACTTTCGAACGCCCGCCAGATCCACCTTTAATTCCCTGAAATACATGTAGTTTGAAACATCAACAAAAGTTGAGCGAGTTCATGTGTTTGTTTGTGAGTATGAATAACCTTTGAAATCATCGAAAGTATGTATGTTCGTATGTGAAAATGAATAGATCAATTAATGGTTTGCAAGGCCAACAATATGTGTGCAACGGTGTAGGAAGGCTCAATCCTTTGCGTATTTCATACCGGGCCTCCCGGCTGGAACGACATAGTCACCACGTGCGGCCAACTCGCGGACCCACGGGTGGGGCTCGCACACCCAAATAGATCTATCACTCATGCCCCTCGGTCCTTCTAAAGGATTAATGGTCTCAAGATAACGCCTACCCTTTCACATGATCTAACAGTTCATTTCATTTGTAAATCATTTGTAATCGTAATCACTTGTAACATGTATTTCATGTCACACCCCGATATTTCCACGTATTACCGGTGGGCCTGGTGGGGAGTATCGTGACGTAGTTGATATCATCATTGACAATTTATCACAGTTTAATACATAGCGGAAGTCAAAAGATAAAACATTACAAACCGAATAAAAGTAATATCAGTTATTACAAAACGATTGTAAGAGATCCACAGGCAGATCAGAAGTATAAAAAGGAACATTGTTCAACAGATTTGTAAACATTTAAGCTTGCAAGACTTCTTTATTGATGCTAGGAGTAGCCAACCTATTCCGTCTAGTACCTGCACTTAGCCTTTTTGAAAATAGGTCGGTTTACATTGGTAAATACATTTAACTGACTCATTTTGAAAATATTTAAGAAAAATTAATTTGAATGCACAAGGCACAAAATATCTTTTATAACTTGGGACAATTATTTAGAAATAATCTTGTATACAGATTTATATGTTTGCCGTCTGTCAGGGCCGGTTAGAAGAGCCGAACAAGATTAAGTGACACACCACAAGTATAATGCCCACAAGGAGAATTCCTTATTGTGGATTACCTTTTTATAGATACGCAACTGTCAGGTGTATGCCTACACCCCGTGCTTAAGTCGTGGCCATTTCAATGAATGAGCCGAGGATATCCAGGACACGGTCATTAACCTCCCAAAAGCCATATACCAAACAATACAGATTAAAACGAGTTATGCAATTATATTAATCACAATCCGATTTAAACAACTACATACCCGACCAAGCGGTATTATTATAATACCGTATCCCAAGCCCGTATAACGGAAAATAAGTTAAAAGTATTTACCTGAGCAAGTTATTCAATTTATCCCAACCGTATACAATTTAGCAAGTGCAAGTATCTTTTACTGGTCTCCTAAATCTGGAACGAAGGTTTTAATAACCTATTAGATTCCTAACAGGTCTTAATTAAGCCTAAACTTAGACCAGTTAGTTTTAAAGGAAGATATACGGTTCAAAACGCACGATTAAGCGAAGACCGGATTAAAATGTGGTTTAGACCCGACAAGTGAGAAGACTTGTATAATATGGGTAAACTAAACACATTCTGGATTTTGAGATAAAAATGATAAGGTTTGACCCGTTTTGGTTAATTTATGCAAACTAGTTACAGAAACCGCACCGAACGCTAAAAATGCGTAACGGGTATACAAATGAGTCATGAACAGGTTTCCTAAGTTAATATGCCTTAAATATGTTGTGATATCAGTAGGATGCCTTCCATTATGCCCAAAATGGATTTAAACTCAATTTAAGCCCTGTAGGGGTATTTTGGTCATTTTAAAGGTTATAAAAGAGGTTAAACATTAATCTGAGTTTCAGGTCTGATATAATCAGTAAAAATAATTATTTTTATAAGTCATAACAGTAGGGTATTGCATATATGTGAAATTTATCATTTATAACCAAACTATGCACCGTAGGGGCATTTTGGTAATTTCACATAAGCTTTAAAGGTCAAATTTTGCTTACTGTTTAATTATAAGAATTTACTTAAAACATCAGTAGGTATTAAGTTTTATATGCCAAAAATAGTTTTAACTCATACCATGCGTTTAAAACGCGTAAAGGTCGGTTTTAAGCGATTTTCGGGTCATAATAGGAAATCTGAGTTTTTGATCAGTTTATAAAGTTCAAAATATTTTATTTATCATATAAAATCAGTAGCAAAAAGTTTGGTATCAAAATATTATGTAAAACTCATTTTATGCAAGGAAAGGGTATAACCGACAATTACCAAATCAAAGCTAGGATCCTATGTTATGCTCAGTTTAAAAATAAATAAAAATCTTCAAAAATCCAAAAATATTATTTTACATCAGTGGGTAAAAAGCTTGGTGTCAAAATTTGGGTTTAGATAGGCTTTACGCTAATTATGCCGTTTAATTAATAAAAAGCTTTCTAATTACGATATTGAGCATAACTCCTAATCTAGACCTCAAACTGATGTCAAATTTTTAGAACATGTTTATAATTCAGTAATAAAGGTTTTTGTCCTCTCACATTTTCAAAAATCTCGTTTTAAGGTCTAAATGGCATAATGGTCAACATTTAGGCATATAACGGAAACATGCAAATGAATAGGATAACTAAGGAACCAAGTTGTATAACCTCAGAGGGTTACACTAACCTATAACCTGGTCCTAATATAGCTCTAAGGCATTTCTAAAATATGCTACATTGGGTCAGAACTGAAAGTCAAAGCAAAAGTCAACTTTTGCGACTTTCGGTTTCGAACCGAGCCTAACTCAAAATTGTCGGGTTGAACATGCTTAGACATGTTCTTACATTAATTACCAAGTTATATAAGTGATAAAACAGGTTTTATGGCTTCTACATTGTTAATTATGTGTTTATGTGAAAATTAGCTTTCTGTTGACTTTTTATAATTAAGTTTGACCCGACAATTGACCTAGTTAGAGTGGGAATCAGAGGGTGCCCTTTTAAGGGTTTATTACCCACATAATTACCCACTCATAGCCACTTTCAATTCGAAAAATGACTGGACCATTAGTGATTAATCACTAAGTCAAACCTTAATTACGATAAGTTTGACTTTTGGTCATTAAACTAATTAAAACGGAAATTGGGAGGTTAAGGACACTTACAATGGTCCTAAGCACGGTTTTTGAACTTAAGGAGACTTGCTTGAAGATCAGAAAGCTCCATAGAATAACTTCAAGTGAAATTTGAAATGAGCAAGTATAATGGTTGCAACAAGAGCTCCTTATATATCAATTTTGATCTCACAAGATCATTACAACAAGGTCTAGGGGTGATTCCAGATCATCACAGGCGTCCCCTATGCATGAAAATCTGTTGGCCAAGCTCCTGAATTCGAATACCATGCTCATAAGTCGGTTAACCTGCTGCAACAGGCAACTGCCAGTTCTGCTGAAAAAGCACCTCCGTCGCGCCACGCGCCAGGGAAAGGGGATCCCGGCGCGCCACGCGAGGCAACCATTTTTAATGTTTGTTTGTTTTGTTGCATGTTCAGTCCCTGCACTCTTGTTGCTCCATAATCCGACATTTTCAGCATGCATGGCCAGTGTAAACAGGTTAAGGGTGTCCGAGGGAGTGTGGCCATGCATTTGAAAGTCTTGGACACCTTGAAATTGGCCCCGAATGAAGAATTGTGATATTTACACTTTTAACCCCTATTCTTGGAAATTTTAATTTTCATCATAATTTTGAATCGGATCTTTATGAAACTTTTATCAGATGTTCTTGAGGGTGTAATAATGTATTATAAAACTTTCGGGAACGTAAAAAGGCCTCTCAGAGGTAAACTTAACATGTTGACACATTTAACCCCTGTGTTTTGTAACTTTTGATTTATAAGCACAAACGGCTTCTAGTGCTTGATAATTTATTCAATAATGAATACGGACATTATATAAAGTCATTCAGAGGCACAAGATTGGCATAATGACGCTTTTGGTCCTTCTAATTATATCTTTGCACTGGTTGACAAATTTAGTCCCTCAAGATATCTTTAATCACAATCAGGGTTTATGACACGTGTCATCACTGAGTTGGACGTGATTTTACGAGGTGTTACATCCTCACCTCCTTAAAAGAAATCTCGACCTCAAGATTTACTGGAATAAATGAGGGTACTTTTCTTTCATTGTGGATTCCACATCCCACGTATACTCGGGACCTCTACGGGCATCCCATTTAACTTTCACAATTGGCACGTGCTTCCTTCAAAGCTTCTTAACCTGCCGATCCTCAATCGACAAAGGCTTTTCTACAAACTTTAAGCTCTCATCAATATGCACATCTTTATGTGGCATGACTAGTGACTCATTGATGCGTGTGAAGTGCGATATATTTTAGGTGTATATTTTAAGCCCTTTTACACTTTTTTAGCCAAGTTTTAAATTTATAAAATACGATATTTACTAACACTAAACACACATATGGGCAAGTGCACCCATCGTGGACGTAGTATAGTGTTAGTAAGATACCGTGGTTGTCCAAGGACACAAGAGCTTTTAGTGCCGGTTTTTCCTCAACGTCTAATCAAATCAAAATGTTAGAAAAATGTTTTTAAACTAGAAAAAATAAAACTAACTAAAATGCTGAAAATAAAAATAAAAGTAAAAACAGATAGACAAGATGAATCACTTGGATCCGACTCGTGTGTAGTGTAACCTTTGATTATTTTCGCGCTTTTGCACTTGTTTAAGAGATTATCTTAGTTATTGTAGTAGGCCCCTCTTTTGAAGGTGGCGTTACCCTCAACCCAGTAGTTTGAGTCAGCAAGGATACAATCCTAAAGGTCGGATTATTGAAAGATAATTAATTAACTTATTAATGCATAATGTGGTAGGCCCCTATTTTGAAGGTGACGTTACCCTCGGCTAAGTAGTCTAAGTCAGCAGGGATACAGTCCTAAGTAGCCGGGTTAAAGTTTTAATAGTAGTTTAACTTATGAGGGGATCAAAGAGTTTGGACCCCCGCCATCCAATACCGGTGGGTATTGAAGGATGTCCTACTAAATTTGACCCAGGTCCTTTGCAGGATCTATACACTGAACAATGGCAAGACTCTTACCAAACCGTTCCCTTAACCCCCGACCAGGTAGCCAACATACCTCCATATAGACCGTGGAGATATGAATGGTGAAAATCTTTTATTTTATATAGACAGTAAAATAATGCCAAGACACCACGGACAAACGACAAGGAAGAATCACCTTCAACATAAGAAACTAGTTATTAAAGTCATTAATACATAACTAATTAAAAAGTGCAAAAGATTAAAAATAAAAAGTATTACACTAAACACTTGTCTTCACCAAGTGATGTAAGAGACTTAGGCAAACATGGCCTTTGATTGTCAAGAACTCTTACGATCAATCTTGGATCCCGAGACGACTCACACACTCTATGATGGACAATGGATGATGGTGGTGGATGATGGTGTTGTGATGGTGGTGGGTGGTGGGTGAAGTGTGAGAGAGGTGGTGTGCCAAGGGATTAGTTGCAAGAGCTCCAAGCATTCCTATTTATAGGCTGAACAGAAGCTCGGGCACGGTCCCGTGTCCATTGGGCACGGCCCCGTGTCCATCCTCCTCTCTTTCTTCATTAAATGCCGTTTGTCTGCATTAGTTGACCACGCCCCCGTGTCCGCTGAGCACGACCCCGTGTGTAGAAGCATATCTGTACTATCAAGATTTGTCTGGATTCCGCGAACCTTAGAGTTGACCACGGCCCCGTGTCCGCTGAGCACGGCCCCGTGGTGGGCGATGGAAGCTTCTACAACTTTGTCTTTTCTGCTGACACTTGGGCACGCCCCCGTGCTCACTGAGCACGGGGAGTGTTCAGCCTTCTATTCTCTTGTTTTGCTTGGGAAGATGCTGTCAGGGGGTCGGGCATGCCACGTTTGTTCCTTTTCTTGTATTTGTGTTAGAGTTAGCTGCCTTTTTGCTTCTTTTGTTTATTTGAGCTCATTTAATCCTGAAAATACAAAAGGAAGACAAAAACACACTTTTTCCTGCATTAGTACTAAAAAAGGGTTAGTTTTATGCCACAATTGATGTAATTTATATGTTGCATTTTGTGCACATCACTCATCAGCTAGACATTTCTTCAGATTGCAGATGTGGAACACATTATGAATATCACTGAGCTCTTCGGGCAGGTTTAATTTGTAAGCCACTGTTCCGACACATTCGTTGATCTCGAATGGTCCTATGTATCTTGGGCTTAACTTGCCTTTCTTACCAAATCGCATTACCCCTTTCCAGGGTGATACCTTCAGTAACACTTTGTCACCAACCTCGAACTTTACGCCTTTTGTCTGCGTAGCTTTTCTGCCTATCTCGGGCAGCTTTGAGACGATCTCTTATCTGTACAATCTTGTCTGTCGTCTCCTGGACTATATCAGGTCCTGTGAGTTGGATATCTCCAACTTCTGCCCAACAAACAAGCGCCCTGCACTTTCTCCCATATAACGCTTCAAAAGGTGCAGCTTGTATACTAGAATGATAGCTATTATTGTATGAAAATTCTATCAATGGAAGATGATCATCCCAACTACCTCCTAAGTCAATAACACAAGCTCGTAGCATATCTTCGAGTGTTTGAATAGTGCGCTCGCTTTGACCATCCGTCTGAGGATGATATGCTGTGCTGAAGTTCAATCGAGTGCCTAGGGATTGCTGAAAACTTTTCCAGAAATGTGATGTATAGCTTGTATCCCTATCAGAGATGATAGACACTGGCACTCCGTGGAGAGATACAATCTCGTCCACGTATAGCTGAGCTAACTTATCTGAGCTGTGTGTTTCCTTAATAGGTAGGAAGTGGGCTGACTTAGTCAGTCTATCCACTATTACCCAAATAGTATCATTTCCTCGCTTTGTCTTTGGTAACTTGGTGATAAAATCCATAGTCACCATTTCCCATTTCCAGGTGTGAAGTTCAGGCTGTTGCAGCAAACATGACGGCTTCTGATGTTCTGCTTTAACTTGAGCACATGTCAGGCATTTGGCCACATAAGTGGCTATAGACTTCTTCAAGCCTATCCACCAATAATTTGCCTTTCAGTCCTGGTACATCTTATCACTTCCAGGATGAACAGAATACTTGGAATTGTGGGCTTCTTGAAGGATAACATCCTGAAGTCCTCCATAGATTGGAACCCATATTCGTCCATTTAATCTTAGGATTCCATCCTTGCCATATGATAGCTGTTTTGCAGTGACTCCCAGTTTTTCATTTGGATAGTTAGCTTCTAATACGGCTTCCTTCTGTGCGGCTAACAGTCTTTCATTCAAACTATTCTTTCATTCAATGCTCTTGGCATTGATTCTTATGGGCTTAACCCTTTCCTTCCTACTTAAGGCATCGGCGACCACATTCGCCTTGCCTGGATGGTATCAGATTTCACGATCATAGTCATTTAAAGTCTCCATCCATCATCACTGCCTCATGTTTAAGTCCTTCTGATAAAACAGATGTTGAAGGCTCTTGTGATCCGAATAGATCACACACTTGGTACCATATAGATAATGCCTCCAAAGTTTTAGTGCAAACACAACGGCACCCATTTCCAAGTCATGGGTGGTGTAATTCTTTTCCTGCACCTTTAACTGTCGAGAAGCGTAGGCAATAACCTTGCCTTTCTGCATGAGCACACATCCCATACCAGTGTGTGATGCGTCGCAGTATACTACAAATTCTTCTATTCCATCAGGCAATGTCAACACAGGTGCATTGCTCAACTTCTGCTTAAGAATGTCAAAAGATTCTTGCTGCTTAGGACCCCAATCAAACTTGATATTCTTGCGAGTTAGTGAAGTTAGGGGCGCTGCAATTCTTGAAAGTTTTCAATAAAACGCCTATAATATCCTGCCAGGCCCAAAAAGCTACGGATTTCTGTGGGTGTCTTTGGCTCTTGCCAGTTCATAATAGCTTCAATCTTAGCGGGATCCACCTGGATACCACGCTCACTAACCACATGTCCAAGAAATTGGACTTCACGTAGCCAAAACTCACACTTCGAAAACTTGGCATAGAGTTTCTCATGCTGAAGGAGTTTAAGAATACAACGAAGGTGCCTCTCATGGTCGGCTTGATTCTTCGAATAAATAAGAAGGTCATCAATGAAGACGATAACAAATTTGTCTAAGTATGGTTTGCAGACGCGATTCATGAGATCCATGAATGCTGCTGGTGCATTAGTGAGCCCAAAAGGCATCACTAGGAACTCGTAGTGACCATAACGAGTCCTAAATGTAGTCTTGTGTATGTCTTCATCTCTAACCTTCAGCTGATGGTAGCCTGACCTCAAATCGATCTTGGAGAAGTAACTTGCTCCTTGCAATTGATCGAACAGATCGTCGATCCTGGGCAATGGATATCTATTCTTGATCGTCACCTTGTTAAGTTCGCGATAATCGATGCATAGACGCATCGATCCATCCTTCTTCTTTACAAACAGGATTGGTGCTCCCTAGGGAGATGAACTAGGTCGGATAAATCCTTTTGCTAATAAATCATCCAGTTGAGTTCTCAACTCTTTCATCTCAGTTGATGCTAACTTGTAAGGTGCTCTTGCAACAGGTGCTGCTCCAGAAATAATGTCAATTCTGAACTCTACTTCCCTATCTGGTGGTAAACCAGGTAGTTCTTCAGGGAATACTTCTGGATATTCAGAAATGACAGGGATGTCTTCGATTTTGGGCTTCGGTTCATCAATAGTCACCTGTGCCATGTAAATGACACAACCCTTCTTCAAACATCTTGACGCCTTAAGCATGGACACTTGCTTAGGTAACCCATACTAAGTGTCTCCCTGTATGGTATGTGGCTCACCATACGGAGTCTTGATCACCACTTGTTTCTTGTCGCAAACGATCTGGGCTTGGTTATGAGATAACCAATCCATGCCTATCACTATGTCGAAATCAGCTAATTTCAAAGGAAGTAAGGATAACCAATCCACATCCATCTAACACAGTTGTGGCAGTCTCTAAGGTACCATCGGCCAACTCTACTTCATATTTCACGCTTAGGGTTTTAACAGGTAAATTTAACAATTTACAAAACTTATCATCTACAAATGACTTATCTGCACCTGAATCAAATAATACCCTTGCATAAACATCATTTATAAGGAAGGTACCTGTTATCACATTATCATCCTGAACTGCTTCCCGTGCATTCATCTTGAAGACCCTAGCATTGGTCTTCTTTCCCTCTTCCGGCTTCTTGGCATACTTTGGGCAATTTGTCTTAATATGCCCTTTCTCGTTACAGTTGTAACAAGTTGCATCTTTTAACTTCTTGCAATCCAAAGTCTTATGCTCTTTGGATTTGCATAACCCATAGCCAATTGGCTTTGATTGCGACTTTAGATCAAACCTGCATTTTCCAAAATGACGTTTCTGGCAGGTTTTGCACTTTGGCTTCTCATCCAATTGCTGATTACCCTTGTTGGATCCAAACTTCTTCTTGATGTTCGTGTTTCCCTTATGCTTCTTATCCGAGCGTCGTGAGTTATCATCCTCACATTTCCTCTTCCCTTCTTCAGAGCTCTTAAGCGATCTCAGCCTGACCGCATCCAGAGTAAGGGATAAGGATAAATCAGCTGCTGACCTAAAAGTAGTAGGTCAAGATTCCTTTTAGGTTGTGAATCCCTAAATAACCTGGAATGAATAAAGGATATATCTATCCACACATGATACCATTTAGTGTTTTAAATCCATGCGTCGTCTAAATGGTTATCAAATCCACAGCCTGAAGTTTGTGTGATTGTGGCTTAGCTATTGTGATAGCAAGCGTATTATTCCAGATTTCTATTTTATTTTGATAATAATAGTGAGTTTAATTCCCATGTTACAAAATGATTGGCGGAATAAGTGCTGAACTTCCTGTAGATTATGTTCATACACGAATTGCTTTTGTTAAGACAATCATTGAATGTCTATGATTGATAGCAAAACCAATAATCATGAGGGCAAGTTAATCTTTATATATGAGTACATGTAATTTTACATGCAATAACATTAATTCACATAAAGCCAACATGTTGTAATAGTTTCTCCCCATTATAGTTGGTTTTGGTCAGGAACCAAAGATGTCCCCTCTAAGATTTTTGGTTGTGCGGTATATATTGAAATTAATCCACCACTACGCACAAAGATGGGACCTTAACTAGTGGTTGGGAGTATATGATAATAAATAGAGCCTTTCACAAGATATTTATTTACGGCTCAATTAATTGATATCTATCTCAATGGATTAACATTCCCAACATCAAGGGGATATAAAAAGCAGTTGGAAAAGAAATGAGCTGTTATGAATTATCATTGATCCTCAAAACTACAGTGTGAACCAGAAGTTCAAAGGATAACTCAATTACAAAGATTAGCGAATCTATTACCAGACGCATTCACTAACCTTAAAAAGGTGACTATGTCACATATACCAAGTTCTAAAGCTCCAATTAAGATGAGTGTCCTAGAAGAATAACAACATGTTTGTAATGAGTCTATTGCATGTCTGTAGCGTGGTAGACTAGTTGATTCCAATAATAAAATTACTCGAAAATTGGAGCAAGTAATTAAGATGGTTAAGTCGAGGTTATAGTAATAAGATCTCCTGAAGAGACAGCAGACATGATGGTTAACACGTAAGTACGCGTAAAAAAAGTGGCGTGGTGCAAAAACGGGAGGTGTGGGATGGGACGTGGAGAAGCGGCGTTATTCGAAACGTGGCACACTTTTTGTTATGATTTTATATTTATAAACTATTAAAAATCTATTTAATTTTAAAAGAAATCATTAATACCAATAGACAAACATCACGTCGACCCAACCATTGTCTCAACGCTGGTGGAAAATAGTCTGCCCCACACACAACGCCGTTCCTGGGGTGGTGTGTGCGGCGTGGAAAGGCATAAACGCCATCAAATCAAACCCGCACCGTGTGGTCTTATAATGGGAAAGTTTGACGATTGTTCGCAATTTAATGTAACTTGTTGATTATCTAACTTAATTACGGGGTAGAATAGATTTCTTCGACAACGTGCCAGCTAGAAAAACATAAAACATTAATAAATATGGTTATTAAATACTTGGTCGGTCTCTATAAATGTACAGTTTGACAATAAAACGTAGTTATAAATGTGTCATATTAGTGATAAATAGAAAAATGCTATACCAAAATAAATTGTAAACCAAGATCTGATGTTAACATTTTATAATGGTATATAATTGGTTGAAACTTTGTAAAATAGGGGAAGGTTACATATAGCATAGTTAAGCAGCATGAGTTAAGGAAAATCTTTAACGTGAAAGTGACTAGCTAAATTTGTCACAATATGTAGTAAAGGGGAGTTTAAAATTTATAATATAACTTGAACTATTTTTCTAACAAATCCCAATTGAAATTCTAATCTCGATTTCAGTTGTCACTTCAGTAGGATTTGTATTTTCAAATCCATGTATAGTTTTCTAAATCTTGTACTAACTATTAAAGTATTTTGTGTGTATGAAATTAATAACTAGATACGACAGAACTTCTTTTAATAGAGAATTCCGACCGTCGCCGGTAGGATCTGTGAGAGTGTGAGAGTTCCGGTCGTCGCCAGTGGCTCGACGTTGAGGAGAACAGGTGGATTAGTGTTCGAGGACGCTAGTTATCTGGATTGACCTCTCGCCCTAGACCGACCCTTCGAATCTTCCATTCGCCATCTGCGAGTGGCCTTATCATAAATCGTTTCACGGGGGAAGAAATCGCCAGAAGGCTCGACGAAGAGGAGGAAGTTGGATAGCGTGTGAGGTGTGACTTGTGACACATATTGGTTGTGGCCCAGACTTTACCTTCTATTCTATCTGATATTCCGATGACTCCATTCGCTGACCGGGATTGTGTTAGCCTTGGGTATCTAATCAATAAGGGATACCTATAAACAAATTTAAATGGAGAAACAAAGAAAGGGAGACAGAGATAAGTGGCATTGGAGGGCAAAAGAAATACCGGGGGAAACCCAACCAGTCTACCAAGGTCAATCAGAGGAGGAAGAAGAATGGGAGACGGTGAGAAGAAAGAAGGGTAAAGAGAGACAAAACAAAGAACCGAGTACCACTATTTTCTTAGCTAATCTGCCAGAGGAAGCGTCAGAAAAAGATATATGGCTGGAAGTTAGAAGATGTGGTTACCTGTCGGATTTTTACTTCCCTAGAAAAAGAGATCTAAAAGGTAAAAGGTTCGCTTTTGCTAGATTTAAAAAGATTCGGGACATCAACAAATTAGTCCAGGCCTTAAACAATGTATGGTTCGGTGATAAGAGGATCAAGGCAAATGTCTCAAAGTTCAAGAGGGAAGAGGAGAAGGAGGACTGGAATTATAAGAGGTTATATGGCGGACAGTGGAAGACGACAACGAAGCCTAGGGAGAGACAAGACTTGGCAAATAAGTGGGGAGGAAGAAGTGAGGTAACAAGAGGATATTACTATGAGCAAGGACAAAGGAAAGAGCATACACAAAAAAGGGTGGGCAAATGACAAGAAAGATTGGTCTTACTGAGAGATTGTAGCAGGAGAGAAGAATGCAAAAGGGAAGGATATAGTCATACTTCCAGAAACACTGGTGGAGAATACTACAGAATGGAGCAAGAGAACTATAAGTCTGGAAGCTAAGTCATTGAAGAATCTGTGTAGAGCAAAAATGATACTCAGTGAATTGTTTTCACACACAATGGAGATCGATACAGATACCTTGGGGGATTGAGGATTCTAGTTACTTTTGGCTCTCAAATGGTGCAGATTTCTTAACAAATTACAGTGTGCAATGCGGAGAATATTTTAGGAATGGCAGGGTGTGGAAGGAAAACATGGAACAATACGAAAGAGTTGCATGGGTTAGCACCGATTAGTTTACGTAACAAAACGAATATAAACACCATTGCAGGAAGAATTGGAAAGGTGGTAGAGTTGGGAGAAGTTAGCAGAGAAGAGAAGACGATAACTTATCTTTTGCCCATTTTGGCATAATTGTTAATACTGGCTTGGTTTTAAAAAGCGAGAGGCGCACAAAAGCGACGAGGTCTAAAATTGAGGCGCAAAGCGCAAAAGCGGTGGGCTTTTCGTACCCGAAGCGCAAGATGTTTATATAATTTTTTTTATATATCCCATCTATGCAGTTAATTTATAATATCATGCATATATATATATATATTTATATTCATATCTAGAGTCCATATATTTTTTTTTTTTTATAAATACTTTGTCCCACATCGGTGTGGGGACAAAGTGAGTGGTTGTTTATAAGGTAAAGCATTTACTACTCCATTGTAGCTTTATGACATGTTTTACCACAAGTCCTACCCGCGCGCAGGGGGGGGTGCAAAAAATGATTTTCTCAGCTGGCATTTGCTTGAACTCGTGCGTGCCCGCACGTCCTGCGGACACGAATGCAGCTCCGAAAAACTAGGCACGCGTGCGGCAGTTTTTGCACCATTTCATTAAGCTTTTTTTTTTTTCTGCTGTTTGTACAACATGTTTATCCAGCCAAACGATTAAGGTACATGAGGCGCGCTTTTTTGGCCAAAAAAACCCACAAAAAATCATCAAATATGCGCTTTTTTGGCGCTTCCTGGGATAACACAAGGCGAGCAGCATAAAAGCGCCAAAAAAACTTGGTAGAGGATGGATTTGAAACAAGAACGAATGAACATAATGAAGTTGTTGGACATGGTGATAATAATGAACCAATCAGCGTGAACGATGATACTATTACAGGAGAGAGTATTCCGGTGGAAAATACTCCAGTAGACGGGAACGGTGATCCGGAGAATATGGAAGGACTTGAGAACGAAATGACACATGGGGAAGGTGAGACAATAAATGCAGATAGTAATTTCGGCGGTAACTGGAGAGAGATTTTCGCTGACTGCATGAGAAATGAAAAGACAGGAGGAAACCTTAGTCCGAGGAATAACAATAATCCCAATGATGGGGACAGCACGTGGGGGAACAAAAAGGGTGATCACTTTCCAAGCCACAAACAAAGACTGAGGGACCTGATAACAGTGGGCCGAATGGAGATAATGGGCCTGTAACTACAAAAAGGAATCCAAACCAAAGTGAGAAGGGTGCCGATAACAGTAATAATGGGCCTAATGATGACCCATTTAATGTAGACGAAATAATTTGGGCCACCAGCAAAAGGAGAACTAATGGTAAGAGAAAAAAGAGGACTTCGATGTGCACATTCACCAAAAACTACTCTACTACACATAAAAGGATCCGTACAAATAATGGAGTGGCGATAACAGAGCAAATGGTAAATGGAGAATTGATAGATCCGATCGACAAAACGTTCGATTTGAATGAAGAACCACCAGTGGACTCGCAGGAGGAGGCAGATGCAACAGTGGAGATATGGAAAAGAACAGGCATAAAGGTTTCTAAATTTCGGTCAGAAATTACCAGGTTAGTACAAGAGGAATTGGAGTTGAACATAGCACCATGAATTTCATCACAATAAATATAAGAGGTATTGGGGGAATAGATAAACCAATCTGGATTAGTACGTTAGTTAAAGAACACAAAACATCCTTCCTATCTATGCAAGAAACACAAGTATCGAATCTGGATTCAGTAACAGTTGGCAGATATTGGGGCCACGATATGGACTAGGACTTTGTGGATGCCAGAGGTAGATCGGGGGGACTAGTTTCAGCCTGGGATCCAGGGATTTTTTCCAAACATAGTGAAATAAAAATGAATCTTTCCTACTAATGTCAGGTTGGCTTGCCGGATCTGATATAACATTGAACATAGTAAACGTGTACGCCTCTTGTGGTGCGATGCGAAGAAGGGAACTATGGGATGAATTAAAGAGAATTAAAGCTCAAAGTGAAGGATTGTGGATTATGGTCGGCGACTTTAATGAAGTAAGAGAAGAAGGGGATAGGATGATTTCAAGGTTCGATAGTCATGGTGCTATGATCTTCAATACGTTTATCGCTGAAGCAGGTCTGTTAGAGTACCAAATAGAGGGCTATAAGTATACGTATATGTCGGATGACGGATCGAGTTTAAGCAAAATAGGTAGGATGCTTGTGTGTGATGATTTCATGAGCAGGTGGTCGATGGCAAAGTTCGAAGCATTGTCAAGACACTTGTCGGATCATAGTCCTCTCGTCCTAACCTGTTCATCGAGAGACTTTGGACCAGTACCATTCAGATTCTACAACAGCTGGCTCGAGATAGAAGGAATTGATGATGTGGTTAGGAAAGTATTGGAAGATTATGGAGCTGGAGAAAACAACATGAAAGAACTGGCATGCATTCTAAAGAAACCTAAAGAGGACATTAAAAAGTGGAGAAAAGAGTCAAAAACAAAAGAACAAAAGGAGATAGTAGAAACAATAAAAGGGGTGGAAGACATTGAAAGGACAACAAAAAACCGAAGACTTACAACAAATGAAAAAGAGAAAAGAATACAAGGTAAGTGGATGATAAAAAATACGAGAGAAGAAGGCTGTTAGATTTGAAGCAGAAAGCAAAGATGAAATGGGCTGAATTAGGAGATGAGAACTCAAAGTTTTTCCACAGAATGATTAATTGTAGAAGTGCAAAGAATCGGATAAACGCATAAACGCACTGTGGATAAATGGAAACCTGGAAACGGATCCAAAGGCTATTAAGAAGAATATTTTGGAGTGTTTCATGTTGCGGTTTAAAGAACCATATAGGACAAAACCTTCATTAGACGGGAGAGGATTCAAGCAAATCACGAACAGCCAGGCAAACAAGTTAATTTAAGATTTTTCTTGAGAAGAAATAAAGGAAGCTATTTGGGCATGTGGAAGTGATAGGGCGCCTGGGCTAGATGAGTTCCCTTTTAAGTTCATAAAAAGATATTGGGATCAATTAGAAAAATACTTTGTGGGGTTCTATAAGAATTTCATAGGAAGGCACATATTGAGAGGGGTTGCAATGCCTCGTTTATAGCACTAATACCGAAGACTAGAGATCCTAAATCGGTTAGCGAATATCGACCTATCTCCTTAATTGGGGTATTATATAAAGTGATAGCAAAAATTCTTGTGATAAGAATAAAAAAAGTCATTCCATCAGTTGTGGCTCCGGTACAAACGGCTTTCGTAGAGGGTAGGTCCATTTTCGATGGACCTATCATCACAAGCGAAGTAATATCTTGGGCGAAAAGGTGTAAGCAAAAAGTGTTTGTATTCAAAGTGGATTTTGAAAAGGCTTACGATGCGATAAATTGGAAGTTTCTTTTGGCGAATCTAAAAGCAATGAATTTCCCAATACTATGGAGGAAATGGGTTGGAGCATGTCTAAAGTCTAGTCGGGCATCAGTATTGGTGAATGGATCGTCTACGTCAGAATTCAGTTTACAAAGAGGACTTAGACAAGGTGACCCACTATCGCCATTTCTTTTTATTCTCGCCATGGAAGCATTAGACGTCATTATGGATAGGGTTGGCAAAAGAGGGGATTTAAAAGGAATAAAACTTCTGAATGAAGGACCATGTATATCCTATTTATGCTATGCGGATGATGTAATATTCATGGGGGAGTGGTCCGAAACAAATATATTGAATCTCAATAGATTTCTGAGATGTTTCTACTTATGTTCGGGGCTAAGAGTGAACTTAAATAAATCAAGTTTATATGGAGTGGGTGTAGAAGAGGAAGAAATAGAAAGTATGGCTAATAGATTAAAGTGCAGGAAAGGAAGCATGCCGTTCGGTTTTCTTGGTTTGACCATTGGTGCAAATATGAAACAAATAAAATTTTGGAAACCTGTGGTGGACAAGTTCAACACAAAGCTATCGGCTTGGAAGGCTAAATGTCTATCTTTCGCCGGAAGAATGATCCTAGCAAAAGCGGTAATGGGAGCTCTACCGAATTATTACTTCTCGATGTACTTAGCACCAAAGAAAGTTATACAAATGTTAGACACAATATGGAGGGACTTTGCTTGGGGAAGAAAAGATGGAAAGAACAAGATTCGTTAGATTGCATGGAATAAAATGGTAAGACTAAAGAAGTATGGTGGATTCGGAGTAGGAGACCTGAGAAGTGCAAACCTAGCTTTATTGGTAAAGTGGGGATGGAAATATAAGATGAACTCGGAAGCTTTATGGGCGAAGGTTATCAAGGCAATACATGAAAACAAAAGGTGCAAAAGTTACATGCCAGTTGATAATAGCATCACAGGAATCTGGAAAGATATTGTGGCTTCATATAAAGAACTCGATTGTGAAGGCATAAAGCTGAAAGAAAAATTGGCTGTAAAATTGGGAGATGGAATAAAGGTAAAGTTTTGGATGGAACATTGGGCCGGAGGGATGCCGTTTGCGGATCGATACCCAGAGTTATTCAAGATTGCGAAGAATAAAAAAGCCAGCGTGGCAGAACACGCTATCAGGCTTGACAATGAAATCCAATGGAACATTGGCTGGATTCAGCCTCCAAATAGCGATGATGAGTGGGCTCAATGGACAGGTATGTTGTACGAATTAAACAGAGCGGGATTTAGCAATGGGGAAGATCGTTGGGGCAGGATGACCGATAATTGGGAAGAATTCTCAATGGCAATAATAAAGGACCAAATCATAAAGCATACGACAAGTGAACAAGAGGAACGATGGCAATATGGGAACACATGGGTACCACCTAAGGTTAATTATTTCACATGGAGGGCGGCCAAAGGAAGAATCCCGGTAAAGAGCGAGCTGAGGAAAAGAGGTATTATTCTAAACAATGATATGTGTTTGAGATGTGGTTCAGTGGATGAATCAGTCAAGCACTTGATCAGCGAGTGTACGATGTCGAAAACAGTATGGTCGAACATCCTAGCATGGATGAAACTACCCACTTCAGCAGATGTTGATTCAACCGAAAAGATTATGTGTTATACATGGGTTTAGCAGGCTCACAAGGATGGAAGAAAACTGTGAAGTTGGTTTTTCAAGCAACTATATGGAACTTGTGGAAAGCAAGAAATGAAAGGGAGTTCAAAGGCATTACACGATCTGGTAACAATATTGTTGAAGATATAAAAGCAGATACGTTCTTATGGCTAAAGTGTAGGTCAAAGTTCAAGGATCTAGTGTGGGAGAGGTGGGTGGATTTCAATGTAAGAGACATAGTAATATAAAAGGTTGTAATTAGGGACGGGGGATGTACGTAGCTTTTGTTTTATTTCATGTATTGTAATCTTTCGGGTTTTACATCATATGTTGGCCCTATCCTATAATCATAGAATCTTACTGTTCAAAAAAAAGATACGACAGAAAGTTTCTTCAAATGATGAGAATGTTCTGTAACAACATTTTTTAAACAATGTATTTTGAGCTGATCAAATGAGTTTAATTATATAGGGTTTGAACTATCACAAAATTAGTAATCACGTATTATTACACTTCATAGTCAATACTAATCATAGTTACCACTAAGCAAAGTTACTACTGCTCTGTAGTAACTTACTACTAAGGACATAATTTCCATTACTTTGTGGTAATTTATTACTAATGATTAATCTGTCATCGCTAAACTAAATTGCTAGTGATATTATGTTATCGCTAATGATTAGTAGCAACTTACTATTGATAATCAGTTTTCATCCAACTTTTAACTAACCGTGCAAGTCTAGAACATTTCCAGTGAAGTTTACATTGGGAAAGACAACCGGTGCCAGGGTCATAGCCTTGGACCCTGTCAAGGCACTGCCCTGACCCCACCAATAAACATGCCCTACTCTTTTTTGTTTCTCTCTTCTTGTTTTCTTCCACAATCTTTTCCTTTTTATTTTCATCATCTCCCTCATCTTGATCAACTTCTTCATCACTAGGCAGTTGTTTAGGGTTTAAAATTGTGTTATCTTGCATCAACTTTATGATGTCTGGAGTTTTGTCCTCATCATCCTTCTCCTGCACATCTGCCCTATTTGGCGTCTAGGGTGGTGATGTGTTGTTGGCATTTTCATCTTGGTGTTTATGGGGTGTCTCTTCTTCTTCAAAAGTTTGCAACAGGTTCTTCCCATCTGCAGATGGTGGCTCCTGACATGGCGTTTTATTGAACACTGCACCTTGCTGGTCAACACTTTTGTTCACCATCTCCCCTTCAGTTTTTTTTTTCTAGTTCAGCCATGAACCCCTGACTGTATTTTGTTTCTGTTTGGGGGATGCTTGGTGTTTTATCAAATACAGGCATTTTTTGGGGTCTCTTCAGCAGGTTGCAGATGGTTTGTTATAGCTTTAATCAGTTGATCCACCATCCTATGACAATCTAAACCTTCTTTATTTCAATCTTTTGTTTTAGCTCTTGTTCCGGCAGTTCCAAAACAAAACCAATATTCCTTTTAATTATTTTTCCCCATTATCTATGGAAATGTGATATTCAAGTGTCTTGAAATCACAATCCCATTTTCAATATTGTTTTCATTCATATCTTCATCTGAGAATATAGTATTCTCATCACCACCCTCAGTGTCCCTTTGATCTTCATGATGATCATCATCATTTATGGGGGTTGGTGTAGGAGTTAAGGGTTTGGCGTTTTGTTCTCCAGCCATATCCCCTTCCCCTTCTCCTTACCCTTCCCCTTCTCCTTCTTCTTCTCCTTCCCCTTCTCCTTCCCCTTCCCCTTCCCCTTCTTCTTCTCCTTCCCCTTCTCCTTCCCCTTCTCCTTCTCCTTCCTTTTCAACTTCATCGTCGTTTTCATCAATAGTTTCCACTTCTATGGTGTTTTGTTTTCCAACTATCTCCTCCCCTTTTTCTTCTTCATTTTCACCTCTTGGTTCCACTCCCTTTTCACCTTGAACTTCTTTTTGAACCTCACCTTCATTTTTACCTTCTTCTCTCTCAGCTGCCACTTCCTTGGTGTTTTCATTAACAAATTTTGAGTTGTTCTCCAACAATGTCAGACATTGTGAGTATTTAATGTGTACCAAGAGGCTGTTTGGATATTCAATCTTTGACTGTTTTAACAATGTTTGTATGCCCCATCCAATTTATCATCCACTACCTGTTAAATAAAAAAATATTTTATTAAGTATGGCGTTTTGTGGTTTTTATTAAATTTATTTTTTGAATAACATACCTCCTCAGTTTCATTGTTTTGTTGTTCTTCATCAGCAAAATTGTCTTCATACTGTGTTAGTGCTCTGATCAAAGCATGGTTCCCTGATGTAGAAACTTCAAACATCATGTCCCGGCTTTCTATATCGTCAACCACAATCCTTTGAATCAAAGCCTCTTCATCCTCATTCTCTTCATTCTCATTTTCATCATTCTGATCCTCATAATTAATGTACAAGGCGTTTTGCACCTCAGGGTGGAGTCCAGCATAATCATAATGATCATCATCATCAAAACCATCATCATCATCATCAACCTCATCATCATCATCATTATCAGCATGCTCATCAACATTGCCAACACCATCTTCATCTTCATTCTCAACATCATCATCATCAGCATCTTCTTCATCAACAACCTGCATTTTTTCTTCTTTCTTGGGTGTGGCTTCCTTAGCCTTTTTAACAGTTTTCTTTTTTTACTTCTTCGCTATCATGGCGTTTTGCCAGTGCATCCTCAAACAAGTCAAGAGTTTTTGTTGTAGCCCACTCAATCGGGTATCATTCTTTTCATTCCAATCTTTTTCCATTGCAAGCATCATTCACCAAGGCAAGCTGTAACACAAGACATTTTTTATTTTTAAACTGTTATTTTGTGCAAACTGTTATATAGGGAATTTTTTTCTTACCGTAAATATGATCAATGGCCCTGTGTAATGCTTTTTTGGAGACCATGCGGTTTTGGCGTGTTGCAAGCATTGGATGATATAACCACACCAGTTTAGTTGGTTTATTTAACGTTTGGTTTAACATTGTGCAAGAACTGTTGGTTGACGACCGCATTATCACTTATATGCCCAATTATAATAAAGAATGCTACAAGGAAATTTAGGCAGAAGTTTCTCCCGAAGCTATCAATCTCAGGCAAGATGTCGGCAAAGTAGAGCTTCACACTTGGTTTACCAATCCAGGCAGTCCCTTCGAACTGTGCTCTCCACTCAGCCACTACTTGGTCATTAGTTGTTGACCTTTTTTTCCCTGCACCGGTACCTTTCCATTTGGTATACCCGTTAAAGAGTTTATCAATTCTTCATTGATTTGTATGGTATGGTTGCCAATATTTAGGTTGTTTGTTCTTTGATTGTAATTTTCAGCCAACTAGTATCCAAGCATTGTCGGTACGCTGTCTATTTTTAACTTTAGTGCAGCACCAAACCCCATGTGTTCTACTGCATGTCTTTGATTTTGGCTTAGATTTATAAACCAACCAGTCAAATTTGTAGGTTTTACTCTTGACATAACCCTAGCCCCACTGAACTCATAAAATAGTTCTTCCTCAACCTCAACATCCTGACTTAAGGCCTTCCTCTTATTGGCGTTCTGGGCCTTGCCTTTGTACACATTTATTCTCACTCTCAACCCCTCCTCGACTATAAAACATGATTAATTTTCATGGCTTCTTATTTTATGGCGTATAATAACATAAACGATACACGGGGTTTTTAAGAATACATACAAATGATATATGTCGTTCAATAAGATAATCACAGATGATACATGGAATTTAATAATAAAAATGATATATGTTTTGGCGTTTAGTAACAAATCTTTCAAATGATACATGTTTTGTCGTTTAATAACACACACAAATGATATATATATATTGTTCAATAAGACAATCACAGATGATACTAGCGTTTAATAACACAAATTATATATGTAAAATTGCGTTCTCATACATTTAAACAATATTAAACAAACGATACATGTTTTGGCGTTTAGTAACAAACTATCAAAGTATATTACATCATATAATTAGTTTTACAAACAAACATCATAAAAAGTAACAATTTGTACCATGTTTTCTTGTTTCTTCTTTCGTTGCTCGGTGGTTTTTTGGCGTTTTTGAGCAGATGACCCTTCGTCTTCCACACTCATAGAAGCCACAAATTTATTGTTAAAATTAGAACGCCAAAAACATGATAAAACTAGTACAATGTAAATCGAAGTTAACTCACTATTTTGTTTGCCTCTGGTTCTGGTTTGATCTTTCGACGCCATAATATTTGTTGTTTCACGTTTTCTAGGGTTTTCGCGTTTTCCGTAGTAGTTGAGGAGGTTTCTCTGGGAAGTATATATGTTTCGATTTTGATGTGTTTTGTAAATGAACATTTACCTTTTTACCCTTATTGAAGCGCGTCCACTTTAAAAAGTTTATATTATTTACGAAAACGCCACCGTTCAATCTTAGCCAGGAGTTATTTTGATCTGACGATCCATAAGCGTTCTCACACTTCTCATCGTTTTCCCTAAATCCTGACCCTTATCACTATAACTTAATTGTCGACAAAAAAATAGTTTATATAATTCACTAGGACATAACGGTCTCTTTTTCATTTCATACAGTATACTTGAATCCTCGGGGCTCTCTTATTAACAAATTCTCTTTTAGTTTACCCACTTATATATGCGACACATCTTGATTTCTCATTACAATCTTCATTAAAAACATATTTTTAGTATCAATGTATAATTATGAGTAAATTAGTTTTTGAGTCCATGTGTTTTAGTAATTTTAACCACTTGGGCTCAAAATAAGAAAGTTTAACGTCCTGAATCCTTAACCGTTCATTTTATAACGTTTTGAGTCTGATAATTTTAAACTTTTTGATTTTGAGCTCAAATAGTTAAAACCACCAAAACACAAGGACTCAAAAAGTAATTTACTCTAATTCTTTTTAACTTCATTTTTGAACACTATTTAGAACACTGTTTAGTTTATTATTAAGCTATTGTCAAAGACAACATAAACTCATAAATTACTAATAATACATTATACATAGATGTAATTATGATGCGAGAACCACTTTTATCGCGAGAATCGCGAGAATCAATGTGAACACAACAAAATAAACCCATTACACCACTAAAAATCTAAAAAAAAACCTAACCCCCCTAAAACCTAACCCCCCAAGCTAAATGCTAAAAGCTAAACACCCCCCCCCCCCAAAAAAAAAATAACCTAAAAAAAACCTAACCCCCTCCCACCCCTAAAAAACCTAACCCTCCACCCAAGCTAAATGCTAAAAATTAAATCCCCCAAAAAACCTAAAAAATATTAAAAAATCTAAAAAACACACAATTTTTTTAGTATTTTTTTTTTATAAAAAACCGCTATTTAGTAGGAAATTTTTTTTAAATTTTTTTTAATAACGAAATGTAGCGAATTTTGGATAAAAAATATTTAAAAAAAGTTATTTTTTATGTATTTTTTAGATTTTTTTAGGTATTTTTGGTTGTGTTGACATTGGTCCTCGCAATAAAGGGTGGTTCATAACGGATCCTTCTCCTATATATATATATATATATATGGTAGGGTTTATACGAGAACCACCTTTATTGCGAGAACCAATGTGAACACAAAAAAATACCTAAAAAAATCCAAAAAACACACAAAATTTTTTTAATATTTTTCTAAAACAAATCGCTATATTTCATTACAAAAAAAACTTTTTTTTTTCAAGTAACAGTTATGGATGCACATGTGCATATGTATCATTTCTTGGACAAATTCCGTAACATATTACCAGTAGTAGAAAAATGCACTTTCATTTGCATTACCATCCGCAATACACTACTTTTTACATTACCAATATTAAGAATACACATGTGCATCATTATGTATAACCATGATATAACGTTTTTGGTACAAAAAGTCTATGATTTTAAATGATGAAGTAGGCCCATATACATGTGTTTTGGTTAGTAATATCTAGTGGTTGGTGGTTTGATTATATTTGTCACTTTATGATGTAATATGTTGTTTGGATGGTATAAAGGGTATTGATGTACATGTAATAAAGTGAAATATTGGTAATAGAATTATATAATGGATGGTAGGAGGCAATGGTATTGTATTACGGATGGTAGGAGGTAATGGTAGTGTATTATGGATGGTATGATAGATGAAAGGGAAAGTGTATTCAAAGTGGTGTACCAAAACACGTTATAACATGTTGATACATATAGATGCACATATGCATTTCTAATATTGTTAATGTAAAAAGTAGTGTATTATGAATGGTAGTGTAAATGAAAGTGCAATTGTCTGATATTAGTAATGTATTACGGAGTTTGTCAAAGAAATGATACATATGCACATGTGCATGGATAATTGTTACTCGAATTATTTTTTTTTGCTGACGAAATATAGCGATTTCTTAAAAAAGAATATTACAAAAAAAAAATTTTGAGTATTTTTTGATTTTTTTAGGTATTTTTTGGTTGTGTTCACACTTGGTTCTCATGGTTCTCGCAATAAAGGGGTTCCTAACGGATCCTTCTCCTATATATATATATATATATATATATATATATATATATATAGGGAGAGGATCATGAGAAAACTACATATAAATGAGAAAACTAGAAAACTAACTAAAAAAACTAAAAAAAAGCTAAAAAACATACCATTTTTTTTTACAATTTTTTAACAAAAAAATTGCTAGTTTTTATACATAAAAAAAATTTCAAAAAAAAAAAAAAATTGGTTGTATTGCACATGTGCAATATATGTGATTATATGTGTACTACACATGTACTACACATGTGCACTATATCCGTAATAGTGCACATGTGCAATACAACCAAAAACTTTTTTTTTATTTATTTTTTTTTTTTTTTGTAAATTTTTTTCCATGCATAAAAAGCTGCGTTTTTTTTATGAAAATTAAAAAAAAAAATCTGGGCATGTTCTTTTGGCTTTTTTAGTTAGTTTTTTGGTTTTCTCATTTAAACTAGGTTTCTTATGATCCATCCCCTATATATATATATATATATATATATATATATATATATATATATATATATATATATAATTGTAATTATCTGTGTTCATACTAAGAAGACATTTCTTCCAAACAGTGACCCAGTGAATTAAAACTCATTCCAGCAGGTGATCCTCTTGAGTTTGTATATATATACCTCCAAAAACTTCACAAACTAAACACACCAAGAGCAATGGCACAAAATGGCTTGTTGCAAAGCGATGAGCTATACAAGGTTTAGTTTGCTCACACAACTTTTGATCCAACTTTTGTTAATTCAAATCTTTATATCAACCTTCTTTTGCTTTCCGTGTAGTACATCCTGGAGACTAATGTCTACCCTCAGGAACCCGAACCGTTGAAGGAGATCAGAGCGCTTACCGCTTCACATCAGTTGTTAGTTTCTTCACATATATAATAACTCTGATATCAATATTGTTTTTCTTGCAGTTTCAAAACTTGCATTAGTTCTTGAATCTTGATTTGTAGGTTTTTTATGGGTACTTCACCAGATGCTGGCCAGATGATTGAGATGTTGTTGAAGCTCACCGGTGCGAAAAAGACCTTAGAGCTCGGGGTTTATACGGGTTACTCGTTGCTACTAACCGCGCTTACGATTCCTGAAGATGGCAAGGTTTGTGGTTTTTGCTAGGCTTTAGTTATTACTTAAATTTAAGGTCAACAATTTCGATCTATTTACTACGTGTTTTAAAAAAAATAATAATAAAGAACAAATGCAACAAAAAATGTTAGGGTCTACTGTAAAGGAAGGACTCTAACAAGTTGTTTTGACCCATGTAACTTGTTCAATCTTGCAACTTCTAGTAGATGTTATGATAGAGAGCCGATTCGAGATGGCTAATCTCCCAAGAGACCCGTTGAGTGGGTTAGGCTCCAAGAACTAGATGAGAGAAACGAAACAATACTTTTCAATAATTTTCTTCTTACTTTCAATTAACTCAAAATGGATCTTAAATACAAGATGCAAAATTAGGGTGACGCGTATCATGTTCGCTGTTATTTTTTACATGATTCGATCACAATTTAAAGTTTATAATTTATACAGATTGTTGCGATAGATGTAAATCGGGAATATTATGAAATCGGTAGGCCGGTTATAGAAAAAGCTGGTGTCGAGCACAAGATCGACTTCATCGAATCAGAGGGTATTCCAGCTCTTGATAAACTACTTGAAAATGTATGTTTTCTTGTAACATTTTATTGATTTTTTTTTATTATATAAGTTCATAAATTATAAGCACACATGTATAAATGATTAGATACATATGCAGCACAATTCAATTAAATGTAAACACACCATATACATACATAAATATTAATACATGTGTGTGTGTGTTTCCTAATTTAAAAACAATATATGGTATGTTGTTAATAAATTATAAAAATGGATTATTGATATGTTTGCAAAATGGATTTACAATAGGTCATTTCAACCCATTACATTTGATTTTATAACTTATTTGATGGTTTGTTCTCTCGCTAGCCTGAAAACAAAGGAGGCTTCGACTATGTATATGTTGATGCGGACAAAATAAACTATCTTAACTATCACGAGAAAGTGGTGAAACTATTGAAGGTGAACGGGATCATTGTGTATGACAACACTCTCTGGTATGGATCTGTTGCCAAGTCCGAGGATTTGGTTCCTGAAGTTCTAAAACAAGGGCGAACTAGTGTTTTACAGTTTAACAAAGCACTTGCAACGGACCCTCGTGTGAAGATCTCTATGGCTCCCTTAGGTGATGGCATCACCATTTGTCGGCGTGTCTATTAGATATTGAGTCGTGTCTTCTTTGTTATGAATGGATCCGTTGAAGTTATTTTGATGATGCCTGATACCAATTAACCTTTGATTGTGGTGTAAGGTATATGTGGGATACCATTTAAATGAAATAAACAAGTCAATAAATATACTTTTAAATAATAAAGTCATAATTTTGAAGTTTTTAGACTATACGGTGTGGAGGGACTTTAAAATGAGGCGTTGTGTGACATGTGGATAACACGTAAGCACGCGTCAAAAAAGTGACGTGGTACAAAAACGGGAGGTGTGGGACGAGACGTGGAAAAGTGGCGTTATTCGAAACGTGGCACACTTTTTGTTATGATTTTATATTTATAAACTATTAAAAATCTATATAATTTTAAAAGAAATCATTAATACCAATAGACAAACGTCACGTCGACCCAACCATTGTCTCAACGCTGGTGGAAAACAGTTCGCCCACACACAACGCCGTTCCTGGGGTGGTGTGTGCGGCGTGGAAAGGCATAAACGCCATCAAACCAAACCCGCACCGTGTGGTCTTATACTGGGAAAGTTTGATGATTGTTCGCAATTTAATGTAACTTGTTGATTATCTAACTTAATTATGGGGTAGAATAGATTTCTTCAATAACGTGCCAGCTAGAAAAACTTAAAACTTTAATAAATATGGTTATTAAATACTTGGTCAGTCTCTATAAATGTACAGTTTGACAATAAAACGTAGTTATAAATGTGTCATATTAGTGATAAATAGAAAAATGTTATACCAAAATAAATTGCAAACCAAGATCTGATTAATCTGTCATACTAGTAACTTACTACTAAGGACATAATTTTCGCTGCTTTCTGGTAATTTATTACTAATGATTAATCTGTCATCGCTAAACTAAATTGCTAGTGATATTAAGTTATCGCTAATGATTAGTAGCAACTTACAATTGATAATCAGTTTTCATCCAACTTTTAACTAACCGTGCAAGTCTAGAACATTTCTAATGAAGTTTACATTGGGAAAGACGACCGGTGCCAGGGTCATAGCTTTGGACCCTGTCAAGGCACTGCCCCGGCCCCACCAACAAACATGCCCTACTCTTTTTTGTTTCTCTCTTCTCCTTTTCTTCCACAATCTTTTCCTTTTTATTTTCATCATCTTCATCATCTTGATCAACTTCTTCATCACCAGGCAGCTATTTAGGGTTTAAAATTGTGTTATCTTGCATCAACTTTATGATGTCTGGAGTTTTGTCCTCATCATCCTTCTCCTTCACATCTGCCCTGTTTGGCGTCTTGGGTGGTGATGTGTTGTTGGCGTTTTCATCTTGTTGTTTATGGGGTGTCTGTTCTTCTTCAAAAGTTTGCAACAGGTTCTTCCATCTGCAGATGGTGGCTCATGACATGGCGTTTTATCGAACACTGCACCTTGCTGGTCAACACTTTTGTTCACCATCTCCCCTTCAGTTTTTTTTTCTAGTTCAGCCATGAACCCCTGACTGTATTGTGTTTATGTTTGGGGGATGTTTGGTGTTTTATCAAATACAGACATTTTTTCGGTCTCTTCAGCAGGTTGCAGATGGTTTTTTATAGCTTTAATCAGTTGATCCACCATCCTATGGCAATCTAAACCTTCTTTTATTTCAATCTTTTGTTTTAGGTCTTGTTCCGGCAGTTCCAAAACATCAACAATATTCCTTTTAATTATTTTCCCCCATTATATATGGAAATGTGATATTCAAGTGTCTTGAAATCACAATCCCATTTTTCAATATCCTTTTCATTTATATCTTCATCTAAAAATATAGTATTCTCATCACCACCCTCAGTGTCCCTTTGATCTTCATGATGATCATTATCATTTATGGGGGTTGGTGTAGGAGTTAAGGGTTTGGCATTTTGTTCTCCAGCCATATCCCCTTCCCCTTCTCCTTCCCCTTCTCCTTCCTTTTCAACTTCATCGTCGTTTTCATCAATTGTTTCCACTTCTATAGCGTTTTGTTTTCCAGCCATCTCCTCCCCCTTTTCTTCTTCATTTTCACCTCCTGGTTCCACTCCCTTTTCACCTTGAACTTCTTTTTGAACCTCACCTTCATTTTTACCTTCTTCTCTCTGATCTTCCACTTCCTTGGCGTTTTCATTAACAAATTTTGACTTGTTCTCCAACAATGTCAGACATTGTGAGTATTTAATGTGTACCAAGAGGCTGTTTGGATATTCAATCTTTTACTGTTTTAACAATGTTTGTATACCCCATCCAATTTATCAGCCATTGCCTGTTAAATAAAAAAAGATTTTATTAAGTATGGCGTTTTGTGGTTTTTATTAAATTTATTATTTGAATAACATACCTCCTCAGTTTCATTGTTTTGTTGTTCTTCATCAGCAACACTGTCTTCATATTGTGTTAGTGCTCTGATCAGAGCATGGTTCCCCGATGTAGAAACCTCAAACATCATGTCCCGACTTTCTATATCGTCAACCACAATCCTTTGAATCAAAGCCTCTTCATCCTCATTCTCTTCATTCTCATTTTCATCATTCTCATCCCCATAATTAATGTGCATGGTATTTTGCACCTCAGGGTGTAGTCCAGCATAATCATAATGATCATCATGATCAAAACCAGCATCATCATCATCATCAACCTCATCATCATCATTATCAGCATGCTCATCAACATTGCCAACACCATCTTCATCTTCATCTTCATTCTCAACATCATCACCATCAGCATCTTCTTCATTAACAGCATGCATTTTTTCTTCTTTCTTGGGTATGGATTCCTTAGCCTTTTTAACAGTTTTCTTTTTACTTCTTCGCCATCATGGCGTTTTGCCAGTGCATCCTCAAACAAGTCAAGAGTTTTTGTTGTAACCCACTCAATCAGGTATCCTTATTTTCGTTCCAATCTTTTTCTATTGCAAGCATCATTCACCAAGGCAAGCTGTAACACAAGACATTTTTAATTTTTTAACTGTTATTTTGTGCAAACTATTATATAGGGAAATTTTTTTCTTACCGCAAGTATGATCAATGGCCCTGTGTAATGCTTTTTAGGAGACCATGCGGTTTTAGCGTGTTGGAAGCATTGGATGATATAACCACACCAGTTCAGTTGGTTTATTTGAATGTTTGGTTTAACGTTGTGCAAGAACTGTTGGTTGACGACAACATTATCACTTGCATGCCCAATTATAATGAAGAATGCTATAAGGAAATTTAGGTAGAAGTTTCTCCTGAAGCTATCAATCTCAGGCAAGATGTCAGCAAAGTAGAGCTTCACACTTGGATTGCTAATCCAGACAGTCCCCTCGAACTATGCTCTCCAGTCAGCCACTACTTGGTCATTAGTTGTTGATCTTTTTTTCCCCGGCACCGGCACCTTTCCATTTGGTATACCCGTTAAAGAGTTTATCATATGGTTGCCAACATTTAGGTTGTTTGTTCTTTGATTGTAATTTTCAACCAACTAGTATCCAAGCATTGTCTGTACGCTGTCTATTTTCAACTTTAGTGCAGCACCAAACCCCATGTGTTCTACTGCATGTCTTTGATTTTGGCTTAGATTTATAAACCAACCAGTCAAATTTGTAGATTTTACTCTTGACATAACCCTAGCCCCACTGAACTCATAAAATAGTTCTTCCTCAACCTCAACATCCTGACTTAAGGCCTTCCTTTTATTGGCGTTCTGGGCCTTGCCTGTGTGCACATTTATTCTCCCTCTCAACCCCTCCTCGCCTATAAAACATGATTAATTTTCATGGCGTTTTATTTTATGGCGTTTAATAACATAAACGATACATGGGGTTTTTAATAACACACACAAACGATATATGTCGTTCAATAAGACAATCACAGATGATACATGGCGTTTAATAACAAAAATGATATATGTTTTGGCGTTTAGTAACAAATCTTTCAAATGATACATGTGTCGAGCACAAGATCGACTTCATCGAATCAGAGGGTATTCCAGCTCTTGATAAACTACTTGAAAACATATGTTTTCTTTAACTTGTAACATTTTATTGTTTTTTTATTATATAAGCTTATAAATTATAAGCACACATGTATAAATGTTTAGATACATATGCAGCACAATTCAATTAAATGTAAACACACCATATACATAAATAAATATTAATATATGTGTGCGTGTGTTTCCTAATTTAAAAACAATATATGCTATGTTATTAATAAATTATAAAAATGGATTATTGATATGTTTGCAAAATGGATTTACAATAAAAATGTGGTGATACCATTTAAATGAAATAAACAAGTCACTAAATATACTTTTAAATGATAAAGACATAATTTATCAAGTCTTTAGACTATACGGTGTGGAGGGACTTTTAAATGAGACGTTATGCGACATGTGGATGACACGTAAGAACAGGTCAAAAAAGTGGCGTGGTACAAAAACGGGAGGTGTGAGACGGGATGTGGAAAGTGGCGTTATTCGAGACGTGGCACACACTTTTTGTTAAGATTTTATATTTATAAACTATTAAAAATCTGTTTAATTTTAAAAGAAATCATTAATACCAATAGATAAACGCCACGTCGACCCAACCATTGTCTCAACGCAGGTGGAAAACAGTCCGCCCCACACACAACGCCGTTCCTGGGGTGGTGTGTGCGGCGTGGAAAGGCATAAACGCCACCAAACCAAACCCACACCGTGTGGTCTTATGCAGGGAAAGTTTGACGATTGTTCGGAATTTAATGTAACTTGTTGATTATCTAAATTATTATGGGGTAGAATAGATTTCTTCGATAACGTGCCAGCTAGAAAAACTTAAAACTTTAATAAATATGTTTATTAAATACTTGGTCAGTCTCTATAAATGTACAGTTTGACAATAAAACGTAGTTATAAATGTGTCACATTAGTGATAAATAGAAAAATGCTATACCAAAATAAATTGCAAACCAAGATCTGATGTTAATATTTTATAATGGTATATAATTGGTTGAAACTTTGTAAAATAGGGGAAGGTTCCATATAGCATAGTTAAGCAATAGGAGTTAACAAAAATGTATAAAGTGGAAGTGACTAGCTAAATCTGTCACTATATGTAGTAATGGGGAGTTCAAAATTTATAGAGTGAAGTGCCATTTATGTTTATGTGGTTTGTCTACTGTGTGAAGATAAATGACCTACTTAACTCAGCGGTTAGAGTATTGCTTTCATATGGCGGGAGTCATTGGTTCAAATCCAATAGTAGGTAGAACTTATTAGATACCATAGTCAATGGTATCTAATAAGTTTTTATACCCATTTTATTTTATAAATTTTGATTTTGTATCTTTTCTATTTTTTTTCGTTGCATCAAAATATGATTGCGCTTCATTGTTTTTAATCGACAGAATCAAATCAAACAAAACAACTAAAGTATAAATCGATGCTTATTTGGACGCACCGACTGGTTATGAAATGGCATTGATAGCCTCTACTCGTGTCCTAGCCCGTCGGAGAGTTAGATTTGCCTCGATTGTTTGTCTCTTTCCTTCAGCTTTTCTCAAAGCAGCTTCTGCTATTTCAAGAGTTTGCTGAGCTTCTTGCGGATCAATGTCACTACTTTTCTCTGCATACCATTTTAGGTCAAATTTCAAAATTATACAATTTTCCTCCCTGACATTCTCGAAACGTGCCATTTCAGCCCAAAAAACTAACCACGGTTTAAAACTTCAGTTTAGTGAAGGGTAAAATGGTCATTTCTTATTATTTTTTTGTTTTTCCTTTTTTAAATCCCTGCTAAAAAACCACCTCTTTTAATACCCAATTTCCCTCCATTTTTCCTCATAAACCCTAATCCTAAATCGTCTTCATCCACAGCGTTTTAACTTCCAACCAATAATTCCAAGCATTAGTCAAAACAGTAGAGGATTAATTTTATAAGTTATATCCACTGGATTTGACTCATATTTGCAGCCATGTTTGTAGCCAAAACATTATGTTTGCAGCCATTCTAACATTGCAACCATTATTGCAGCCATTAACATTCATTAGTATTCACAAAAAATACTCAAAAGTAAACTATTTTCAGCCATATATGCAGCCATTAACAACATAATTTGAAGCCAAAAACATAGCATCTTCATTCTTTAATATAATACTTGGTACATTAGTTTTATTGAGTGAAAAAAGGAACAATAAAACTACTTTTCGTCCATAATTTTGCAATGACGGACTTGATAAGTATGCTCAATAATATAACCTTTTATAACTTTCGGGTTCCATTTCTTTTGTCAGACTCAACTTCAGTAAACTCATACCCTCCTTGAACCCCTCAATGTCACTTGAATAATCACGTAAAGGCTGATAATTTCATCCCTCGCGACAAAATAGATTATTCACATTGTGATGTCTACAAAGCTGAACAAAAAACAAACATAAAGCACCAAAATTGAGATTCTTATATGTTGGAAGGAATTGATGTACGATTTCCCAAAATCTGTACGCAAAAAACAACAAAAAAAATACACAAAACAATCAGACACATGTACAATTTGGTCAATTAATCAGGTAATTCATCTTTGCATAACGATATTCAAACGAATATGTCAAATTGTAGAGATCAAATACTAAAAATGAATTGATGGGTTTGATGAAGTCAAATTTGTTTAGGTTTAGAGAATTTTTGACTTCTACAAATTTGTTTGCGACGGTATATGAATATCGGTACCAGAACCGGTACCGCCATGAAGATCTGAACCGATCGATACCATTCGAACATTGGTGCCGGTACCGGTGTTCATTTTTATCATTTCGAACAATGCAAGACACGTGTTGATTTTTATACTTAGTGCAATTGTATCGTATCGTACGGATACTATAAGGAACCAAACCAATACCGATCCAATCCTCACGATAATGTACTGCCGCAAGGCGCGGCCAAATACCCTAGTTATTATTATTGTTGTTGTTTAAAACTACAATATGAAAAACAAATTTTACTCATTCAAGACCCGTGTAATAAAAGGGGTTTAGACCACCCGTAGTGGGCATCATCTCTAGCGTGATCCCCCCCCCCCCCCAAACACGCCCAAAAACGCCGCCGCCCCACCCCCGCCTGCGTGATCCGGCAAAAATCCCCCGCAGGCGTGTTTTAAATCACGCTTGGAACAAGTTGTTTTGGCCAATCAAATTTTATCTTCCTTTTTCATTTATTTAATCTTCCAATAGGTTTTTTTTATTTAATTCTTTACACCCTTTTATCATAATTCTCACATCCCCACTACACCTATTTTAGAAAACGCCCAATAATGCCCCTTGCTGACTATACTGTCACATGACGAAAAACGCTCAAGGGTGGGGGCATTATTCACCCTTACCACTACGCATGGTCTTATAACCTAACATTAGGAACATATAAAAAACGGATTTCAACGTAAACTTAATTGTAAGTTGAAAACGGATTTCAACATAAACTTAATTGTAAATTGAAAAAGAATATCTGTTTTTAAGAGAATATACGGATTTCAACATAAACTTAACTGTAAGTTGGAAAAGATTATTTGTTTTTAAGAGAATATGGGTTTGTACTTATAAACAAACGCTAAACTAATGACACAAAAGGTAATAGAAAAGGAAAGTGTAACTCCATTAAACTTTATAGTGTTAGGCTACAGGGTGGTATAAAGCCTTTAGGGACTTTATCACGCTACGTAAGCGCCACCTAGATTTTGAGATAAGAATGGTGCTCATTTTAACAATGATGGTGTGGGATAAAGCCCCGCTACCGCCCGCTTTAACAATTATGTTGACCAAATGCCTCAATCCACCCAAAATTCATCCTTTAACGTTTTGGGGGGGCTTCGATAGCGGCCCCTGTTTAACGGTGGTTGTCACACCCCAACCGATGGCGGAATCATCGGGGCATGGCACTGAGCGAAACAGATTGTCCAGAAGTTTCCACAACAACTATTAATACTATTCAGTTAAATGATACGTCCCATACCGTATCCCAAATAATACAATTAATTATTACAGATAACAACCAGTCAAGTATTCTGTTCCGACAACTTAGATTTTAAATAAAACAAATAAATATTGTTCAAATGCTCCTAAAGACCCATCCTGACAAGATCTACAGACAACTATGCCCTAGTTGCTTCTTCCTGATAGACAACTATTTGTTGGGGGCCTCTAGAGCTTTATTCTAGCCTCGCTTTCCTAGCAAGCAAACATCTTAAACATCTGTCACATACGTTAAAATAAAGTCAATACATATAATGTAAAGGTGAGCATACAAGTTTGATAATAGCATATAGAGTTCGAAATAGTTTACGCATAACCAGCACGTACACAGAGGAAAACGACGCATGTTAATTATCGACATGGATCTATCGATACCAATGACTGCGGGTTGACCGTCCGAGACGGTTCGCAATACATGATTACCACCGTAATCCATGCAAGTAATTGTCCTTAATGTGACAACCCGAACTTCTAAGGTTAGTCTCGCAAATTTTGATTCCTCGTTATTCCTCCTTCACTTTCGCTACGACTAGCTATTTAACGTAAACGCGTCGGATTATGTTCGAGTGTGTTAGTGGGCCATATATTAGTGGGTAGTTCATGTCATGTGTATATGTATCATACACACATTACATTGGGCCGGTTATCACTGTTATACATTTAACAGTTACATAATTAACATATTACAATTAGTCAAGCCCATAATCTTAATTTACTGCATACATATAGTAATAGGCAGCCCAGCACAAGCCCACAGTGAAGTCTGATAGCCTTGATATCTATATCTTTAAAGTATCCTTGTAGGATACGTCCACAAACTTTGCATATTATAAGCGAACCCTACCCTTCTCTCTCTCAAGATTACGTACGACCGAGGAAACCCCACCCTCTCGGATCTTGACGGCAACAGGAGCCCCTCGTGTAGGTTAATTCGGATCCAGCAACACCAATATCTTAACTCGTTCGGTTAGTGTAAATCTCGTTATGTTCTGAATCAATATCTTGTTACGCATACTTAGTGCACCGATTCATGATCTTGGTTTCTGATTTTGGTATATCTGATAATTAATAAGTTATGTTATGTTAAGAGTATAAGTGCCATTGATCATATGTGTTAAGGATGATTTCAACATGTTGGTATTTGTGAATTTTAATCATGAATGTTACTGAATAATATGGTCGACTAGTGACAAACTGAATGAATGATCATGAGATTCCTGAGATTATAGTGATACGAGTGGTTGTATTAATGTGTTTACAATGATGTGAATGATTGTTATTGTTGGTTATGTTCGTACTTGATGTTATGCCTGTTAGTTATGTGCATGATAATAGGATGATTGGTGGTTAATTAGGCATCACATAACAATAAAGTATATTAACTCAAAGTAGTTTGTATATTATTTGAACTCACTTTTTGTGCATGGTCCAATCAAAGCTTCCCACTAAAATTTACAATATGCACATAACCGATTCCTACTTATATCAGTAGCTTGCATGGTCCAATAAAATTGAAGGGAAGTGGGCTATTGAAATTTGGATAACCATGAATAAGAAAATGGCAGCCATATGCATTTAGAGTCTTGATTTAATCAAAGCATGTGCACTTCCTAATAGTGTGGTCAGACTAGACTTGAAGATGGACACGTAATAATATAATAAAATTGAAGTAGGGTTTCACTAGATCTCATTCTGTATATGATGGTTGTATGTGATGTCTCGGCCGGGATTGGTATGAGCCGAGAGAACCCCCTCCCCCCTCCTGTTGTGATAATTTCATACATGTATAGTGTAGCATAATTAATGGATTGATGAATTTAATTGTCACGGCTCGATCTCTATGTTAGGATTTCACATATATGAGTTAGTGAGCGATTTAATTATGTGTTAAAGGGTTGATTATATGTGAATTGATAATGATAAATCTTCATGAAAATACTTAAGGGATTCACGGTGACTTGATCTAGTTAAATTGCGAGGATGATTATATTATTTATTAGATGCTGCGTAGGGTAGATCATTGTGTAATACAAATAAATTCAGTTGTGTGGTATATGATTGTTGGGTTGTATGTTAAGGGTTCTTGGATGATGTATATGGATATGTAAATTGCTAATTGATAGATTAAATGATAACAGTTGGGCCGAATAAGATTGATGGGTTATGAACATCCTAAGGGGGGGGCCGTACCTTGACACTAGACCACAAACACACCCACACGCATAATCACATTTATGTCTGTGTGGGCCAGGAGCTGAACTAGGAAACATTTGGGTTGCGGGCCGGGACAGGTTTGGGCTTGGGTCTCGCACGTCGGGTTTAAGGACCACGAATGGTACATGAAGTTACACCTTGTTTATATGTTTGAGATGAGGCATTATTTGAATACTTGAAACATGGGATGCGAAGTATAACTCTATATGTGTAGCACCTAGTATGTGAACATACTTTAAATGATGGAGTTCGTGCTTGATTAATTGGTATACCATGCCTAGTGATGAATGTTAACACTTGTATTCGTGTACACTAGCTGATGATTAAATGTGAAAAGATACGTGTTGTGCTTGTATGCAAACTGATTGTTATACGTAACTATCATAGGGCTTGATTGACCAACTTTGTTGAACAAGTAATTAATCTTACCGAGCAAACCAAAGGTGAGTTCATCTCTCTTGAGCATGCGTCCCGGTGGTTGGGACATTCAGTGGGTATCCTGGGAAGGGATAAGTCTTTTGGGTAAAAACGGGAATGTTGGATAATATACTCTTCCTATCACCATTAAAGTCCCTCCGTGTTGTTTGGTTACCTGGAAGGTAACATGGTATTAGTTAGTAGCGCTACTTAGGTTTGGCAACCTCACCCCGTACCTGGGAGGACGGGTGTTGAACTAATGACCTAGTCATGACCAATGCTTTGATAGGAGCATTGGAGAAAGGGCAAAATAATCAGAAGCCGTCTTGTATTGGGGTATTATCAACATTGTTTTCAACATTACTTTCGGAATTAAATTCAATGGATTAACTAAACACTTGGTAACCAACGTTTTTGTAAAACTATGAACTCACCAGCGTTGTCTGATACACTTGTTGCATGCTCGCAGGTCGTTAGGTATTTTGGATCTGGGAACTTGCTGTCTGAAGTAGCTGGAGTGGTCATGGGTCGACAGGAAGGATTATGTGACTGATTTCTTGATACTATACCTTGGTTTTTGAAACAGTTTAATTTCGTTTACTATTTGCTTCCGCTGAACTTATTGGTTTTCGTTTAAACTTATTGAAGATGTTTTTATTAATAATGGGGATTTTAATTATAACTTGTATGGGTTCAATGTAATTGGTGGCTCGTTATTGGTACGTCACACGCCTATCAGGGACACTCCCTAGGTGGTATTTTGAGGGTGTGACAGTTTGGTATCAGAGCCATTGGTTATAGTGAACTTGGTTTTAAAACGTTTTTATAAAACCAGACTATAACCGAACAGGACCGAAATCGACCATGACACTCAGCTCCAGACTGCAAGGTTCGTTCCTCATTTACTATTGCATTGTATATCTAGTGTACACTTATGTATAACATTACACGTGAATGCACACTCGGCACAACAGTATGAGCCCTTATGTTACCAGCCCCTGTTATGTGAATTGTTAGTGTGACACTCCCATTCGACTATTGTGATTCTTGATCCTGTAAAACCTTTCGTTTGCTATTTGAATGTGGGGAAACTTTTAGCGCAAGTTAAGAGGCACTGAGATAAGCATGCAAATTGCCTTATTATTATGGGTGCACACATAATAATAACGCAAGGTGCATGCAAATCCCAGTGAGGCTTAATGAGCGTGAGAAGGGTTCTGCCCTATTGTGTGTAAACCTGTAGTTTGTAGATTTCAATGTGATACTCGACTTTTACCTCATTTCGACCCTTAAGATTGTTCCCTTCTCTTATATAGAACCATGAGTGGACGTGGAGGAGGCCGAGGTGGTGGACGTGGTCACATTGCTATGACCCAGGCCGAATTAACCGACTTGATCAACACTCGTGTAGCTGAAGCCCTAGCGGCTTACCAGGCTGGTACGATATGTACCAATTACTTTCTATCCTTGTGTCGTATACTCGAATCTTACCTGTGTGTTGTACGTTCTTTCGTTTTAGGTCAACCCGCGAATCAAAACAATCCACCTGCCCCACCTGCTTGTACGTACAAGATGTTCATGGATTGTAAACCACAGACCTTCAGCGGGACTGAGGGGGCTGTGGGACTCTTGCGTTGGTTCGAGAAGGCTGAATCAGTGTTTGCTATGTGCAATTGTCCCGTGGGGGACCGTGTGAAGTATGCTACAGGCACTTTGGAGGATGGTGCCTTAACCTGGTGGAATGCCCAAGTGCAAATGTTGGGTATTGAGATGGCGAATGCCACTACCTGGGATGATTTCAAGGAGTTGATGCGAGAGGAGTATTGTCCTCGTGATGAGATTCAGAAACTGGAGAACGAGTTCTACAATCTGAAAATGGAGGGATCTGAGATTGAAGCATACACTAGGAGGTCAAATGACTTAGCAACTTTGTGTCCTAACATGTCTCGACCTCCACCCCGGCGGATTGAGTTGTATCTCAAGGGTTTAGCGCCAGCTGTTAAGGGGTACGTTACTGCTGCAAACTTAGACAATCTGCCCCGTATCGTCCGTCTGGCACATAAGATTACTGACCAAGAGGTCGAACGTGGCAACTTGCCGCCACGTGTTTCTGCTACTACCTCGACTGCTACAGCTACCACACCTGCTAGTGATCACAAGCGAAAATGGAACGATACTGACAAAGCAACCAGTGCCAGCCAATCTCAGAAAAGGGCAGACAACAGCACCCACCGTAGTTTTAGCCAGTCGTCTTCTGTGAACCAGAATCAGAGCAACAATTCAAATCAGGGTTCTTACGCGGGAAAGCTACCAAAGTGTGATAAGTGTATGTTCCACCATCGCGGACCGTGCACCCGAGTATGTCATAGGTGCAACAAGGTGGGCCATATGGCCAAAGATTGTAGGGTCTGGCTCCCAAAGCCGCCGCAGCAGCAGCCACAGCAACAGGAGAGGCAGCAGCCCCAACAGAACCAGGGAAATCAAAAGGGGTGCTTTCAGTGCGGTGATGAGGGTCATTTTAAGAGGGATTGCCCTCAGCTTAATCAGAATGCTGACAACAACAATACTGGGGGCAACAACAATGGGAGCAATGGTGGGAACGGAGCACGTGGAAGAGTATTTACTATTGGCGCTGGGGGAGACTCGCAATGATGGCAATGTTGAGACCGGTACGTCTTCTTTGAATGATCTTTTTCTGCTTCTGTTTTATTTGACTCTTGTTTCGATTGGAGTTATGTGCCTTAGGGTTCAGTCGTCAGTTAGGACTGACTCCCACCTTTCTCGTAAATAAGCATGTAGTAGAATTAACTGATAGTAAATCGATTGGAGCTTCTCGTGCTCTTTTTGGTTGTAAACTTGATCTCGTGGGTCAAGTGTTCGACATTACCTACTTCCCAATATTCTTGTAAGTTTTGACGTGGTCGTTGAAATGGGCTTGGTTATCTATGTATCAAGCATAAATTCTCTGCAAAAAAAGAAAATCGTGCGTATCCCTCTCCCTAGTGGGGAATCCTTATCAGTTCAAGATCATCGTATTGTTGGCATCATCTCAGCCATGAACGCCCAAAAGTGTCTACGAAAGGGGTTGCCCTGCTATTCTAGCTCCCGTCACCGATTCGCAACCTGGAGAAAGGAAGATCGAGGATCTTCCATCTGTTCGAGAATTTTCTGACGTGTCTTCTGAAGAGTTATCTGGTTTACTTCCATATCGTTAGGTGGGATTTCAGAATTGACCTTATGCAAATCCTGATTTCCTTCTGGGATACAGCAATCCCTTGGGCTCGCTGGATACTATCACAAATTCATCATGGGATTTTCAAATACTGCGTAACTACAACCTCCTTAGCACAGCTGGGAGCTGTGAATTCTTGGGAAACAAAGTCGTGGAACGATTTCCTTCTGTTACCTCTGAATTTGAAGACCCGATTGTTCAAATGGTGGGGCCAACTTTCGATATCCTTGGCGAATTTCGGGACGAAATTTCTTTCAAGTTGGGGATGATGTGGCACCCAACTGACCTAGCAATCCTGTTTTTACAATTTGGTTTACGCGGCGTCTATGCAGTTATCTGGATGCTTTGTGATTGCGTGTAATGCTTGATTTTTTATTTGTGATTATTATTTGCGCAGTATTACATATAGTTTAACTAGAGTTTTCATCACTTCATTCCTCTGTGCTTACTTGTCAAATTTCGGGACGAAATTTCTTTCAAGTTGGGGATGATGTGACAACCCGAACTTCTAAGGTTAGTCTCGCAAATTTTGATTCCTCGTTATTCCTCCTTCACTTTCGCTACGACTAGCTATTTAACGTAAACGCGTCGGATTATGTTCGAGTGTGTTAGTGGGCCATATATTAGTGGGTAGTTCATGTCATGTGTATATGTATCATACACACATTACATTGGGCCGGTTATCACTGTTATACATTTAACAGTTACATAATTAACATATTACAATTAGTCAAGCCCATAATCTTAATTTACTGCATACATATAGTAATAGGCAGCCCAGCACAAGCCCACAGTGAAGTCTGATAGCCTTGATATCTATATCTTTAAAGTATCCTTGTAGGATACGTCCACAAACTTTGCATATTATAAGCGAACCCTACCCTTCTCTCTCTCAAGATTACGTACGACCGAGGAAACCCCACCCTCTCGGATCTTGACGGCAACAGGAGCCCCTCGTGTAGGTTAATTCGGATCCAGCAACACCAATATCTTAACTCGTTCGGTTAGTGTAAATCTCGTTATGTTCTGAATCAATATCTTGTTACGCATACTTAGTGCACCGATTCATGATCTTGGTTTCTGATTTTGGTATATCTGATAATTAATAAGTTATGTTATGTTAAGAGTATAAGTGCCATTGATCATATGTGTTAAGGATGATTTCAACATGTTGGTATTTGTGAATTTTAATCATGAATGTTACTGAATAATATGGTCGACTAGTGACAAACTGAATGAATGATCATGAGATTCCTGAGATTATAGTGATACGAGTGGTTGTATTAATGTGTTTACAATGATGTGAATGATTGTTATTGTTGGTTATGTTCGTACTTGATGTTATGCCTGTTAGTTATGTGCATGATAATAGGATGATTGGTGGTTAATTAGGCATCACATAACAATAAAGTATATTAACTCAAAGTAGTTTGTATATTATTTGAACTCACTTTTTGTGCATGGTCCAATCAAAGCTTCCCACTAAAATTTACAATATGCACATAACCGATTCCTACTTATATCAGTAGCTTGCATGGTCCAATAAAATTGAAGGGAAGTGGGCTATTGAAATTTGGATAACCATGAATAAGAAAATGGCAGCCATATGCATTTAGAGTCTTGATTTAATCAAAGCATGTGCACTTCCTAATAGTGTGGTCAGACTAGACTTGAAGATGGACACGTAATAATATAATAAAATTGAAGTAGGGTTTCACTAGATCTCATTCTGTATATGATGGTTGTATGTGATGTCTCGGCCGGGATTGGTATGAGCCGAGAGAACCCCCTCCCCCCTCCTGTTGTGATAATTTCATACATGTATAGTGTAGCATAATTAATGGATTGATGAATTTAATTGTCACGGCTCGATCTCTATGTTAGGATTTCACATATATGAGTTAGTGAGCGATTTAATTATGTGTTAAAGGGTTGATTATATGTGAATTGATAATGATAAATCTTCATGAAAATACTTAAGGGATTCACGGTGACTTGATCTAGTTAAATTGCGAGGATGATTATATTATTTATTAGATGCTGCGTAGGGTAGATCATTGTGTAATACAAATAAATTCAGTTGTGTGGTATATGATTGTTGGGTTGTATGTTAAGGGTTCTTGGATGATGTATATGGATATGTAAATTGCTAATTGATAGATTAAATGATAACAGTTGGGCCGAATAAGATTGATGGGTTATGAACATCCTAAGGGGGGGCCGTACCTTGACACTAGACCACAAACACACCCACACGCATAATCACATTTATGTCTGTGTGGGCCAGGAGCTGAACTAGGAAACATTTGGGTTACGGGCCGGGACAGGTTTGGGCTTGGGTCTCGCACGTCGGGTTTAAGGACCACGAATGGTACATGGAGTTACACCTTGTTTATATGTTTGAGATGAGGCATTATTTGAATACTTGAAACATGGGATGCGAAGTATAACTCTATATGTGTAGCACCTAGTATGTGAACATACTTTAAATGATGGAGTTCGTGCTTGATTAATTGGTATACCATGCCTAGTGATGAATGTTAACACTTGTATTCGTGTACACTAGCTGATGATTAAATGTGAAAAGATACGTGTTGTGCTTGTATGCAAACTGATTGTTATACGTAACTATCATAGGGCTTGATTGACCAACTTTGTTGAACAAGTAATTAATCTTACCGAGCAAACCAAAGGTGAGTTCATCTCTCTTGAGCATGCGTCCCGGTGGTTGGGACAGTCAGTGGGTATCCTGGGAAGGGATAAGTCTTTTGGGTAAAAACGGGAATGTTGGATAATATACTCTTCCTATCACCATTAAAGTCCCTCCGTGTTGTTTGGTTACCTGGAAGGTAACATGGTATTAGTTAGTAGCGCTACTTAGGTTTGGCAACCTCACCCCGTACCTGGGAGGACGGGTGTTGAACTAATGACCTAGTCATGACCAATGCTTTGATAGGAGCATTGGAGAAAGGGCAAAATAATCAGAAGCCGTCTTGTATTGGGGTATTATCAACATTGTTTTCAACATTACTTTCGGAATTAAATTCAATGGATTAACTAAACACTTGGTAACCAACGTTTTTGTAAAACTATGAACTCACCAGCGTTGTCTGATACACTTGTTGCATGCTCGCAGGTCGTTAGGTATTTTGGATCTGGGAACTTGCTGTCTGAAGTAGCTGGAGTGGTCATGGGTCGACAGGAAGGATTATGTGACTGATTTCTTGATACTATACCTTGGTTTTTGAAACAGTTTAATTTCGTTTACTATTTGCTTCCGCTGAACTTATTGGTTTTCGTTTAAACTTATTGAAGATGTTTTTATTAATAATGGGGATTTTAATTATAACTTGTATGGGTTCAATGTAATTGGTGGCTCGTTATTGGTACGTCACACGCCTATCAGGGACACTCCCTAGGTGGTATTTTGAGGGTGTGACACTTAACAACCCCCGTGTGAACGGGTGCTGAGTCCAAACTATAGTACTACGTCGTTAAGGCAGGTAGACAGCATTCCACGTGTAAACACAATCAACAAGCATTCATTTAGTCACGTAATACATGCATATTGGTTAGCGTTCAAATAGTTTGAGTAGTGTGATCGATTGTGTCTTGATATAAGTAACGTATGTAACACCCAAAAGTGCAGAAAGCTAAAAGGGATCGAGTATACTCACAGCGATTGATTGATGGATTGAAGGGAGCGCTTTGAGAGTAGGGTTAGCCTGAATGGTTCGATAGCCTAACGATGAGCAATGCGTAACATGGGAACAAGTGCAAGTGGGTCGAACAGCCTGGTCGATCAAACAGCAGGTTCGATCGGACGGGTTGTTCGTTCAGTTAGACAATTCGTTCGGACAGTCTGTTCGAGTGGATTGTTTCTTCCTTTGAGTAGGATGTGTTTGTGTATGATGGTTTGAACTTTTGAAGTTTTCGTTGTAGTATTTGAGAACACTGAAGTGTCCTTATCTTTCAGGTCGATCGATCGAACGGTCTGTTCGATCGGCCGGCTCAACCGATCGGTTAGGAACTCCAGTAGTAGTCCTCAGCAGGATGTCACTCGATCGAACAGCATGCTTGATCGAACAGCATGCTCGATCGAACAGCATGCCCGATCGGGTGGCATTCCAATATGTCAAACGAATTGAAAAATCGATTAAGTGTTGAAGCATAGTATCTCATGATCCGGTAATGTTATCCAACAGCTTGTTCGATCGAACATCATCTCGTTCAATACTATACTTCATGTAACTGTCAAAGTGTGGGGCCATATGCTAGCCGATCGGCTGGCCTGGTCGATCGGCTGGCATGTCCGATCGGTTGGGTTGTTCGTTCGAACAGCCTAACCGTTCGGCCAGCATCCTAACCTGGTCGGCTTGTTCGTCTAACACTTGGCTGTTCTGATTATTGACGTTATATTGAGGTAGTTTGACAACGAGCTGAACCAGGGAACCTTCATTCTTACTTGTTCCTCCTGCTCGGACAGGAATCACCCAAGTCCGGCTGGTGAACGGTTCGGAACGGTGGTTTAACGTTTAACCTGAAGTCGGTGAACCTCGTGGATAGAACCCGAATCTTGAACCACACAATCATTAGAATGATTAGTGAGTTGGCTCAAGCTCTGTTTCTACCGGTTTTGAAGGCATTGAGTGTAAAAGAGTTGGAAGAAAGTTGGAAATTCTTCTTTCAATCCTTCACACCATGAGAATGTATAGATCTATGATAGACCTTAGTTTGTTTATGTTGAAATTGGTTAGATCCGAGCTATTCATGGTGGATTGAGTCCAAAGCATGATGTCCTTGAAGAACACCATGATGACATCATCCTAGAATGCTTAGATCTTGATGACTTCACGGTTAGAAATCAAAATTTGAAAGATAGAAAGGTGTAGGAGCATGTTTTGATCAAGAAAGTACAAGATTTAGGATGAAAACTTACCGGAATCGGAAGAAATCTGAGAAAAGGTGAGGAGCACGAGCTGGTCGGTCAGAGAGTTTCCAAAAGTGGAAAGAATGACAATGACAGCCCTATTTATAGGCTCCAAAAGAGGAAAGGGCTGGCCGATCGGCCAGGCATCCCGATCGGACAGCCTGCTCGATCGGACAGTCTATCCGATCGGCTGGGCTGTTCGATCGGCTGACAGCCTGATCGATCAACAGCCTGGTTCGAGTGTTTGGTGCGACGATATTTGATATTTCGATTTCGATTGAAGATGATACGAATACGATAGAGTTTCCTATTCAAATTACTTTCAGTCCCAACTACTATATCTAACATACAATCATCTATATTTCACCCTATCCTTACGTTACCATTCGACATAATTCGATTTCGATTGCATTCGATTTGAGATTCGAGTTTCGATTTGAGTTTCGATTGATTCGATGGAATACCACACAAAACATAAAGTAAGCACGCACAGGTAACACATAAGGTACACACACAAGTAATATAACACCAAATTTGCATAGTTCGAGATTTGAGTTCGATTGCTGATTTGATTAGCTTGATTATTGATTGATTAAATTTATCGCATTGTTACTTCCTACTATTCACAGTCGTAAGTCGGTTCGCGTCGATCAAACATTGGATTACTTCGATTCTTACTTGATTACAACACTTACTCCACATAATACAAATAAAACATAAGATAGACTAATTTATAGTCAAAGAAAGTCAAAGTTGACTTCGACTTTGACTTTGACTTTGACATTTGAAAACACGGGGTGTTACAGTGGTGGTGTGGTTGATGGCGCCCCGGGGCGCTATAATGGATGACATGGCGGGGTGGCGCGATGCCACACCCTGTGGCCTTAGAACATGGTAGTGGTTAATGCTCTTTAAAGGGCATTTTTTGTTACATCAACGTTATAACACCCCTTTAAAAAATGTGTAACGGTTAATGCTCATTGATGCCCATTTTATTCAATACTTTCTATTTTTTTCTCTTTTTTGGGCAGTATTCTAGAAATGTCTCTTCATCTTCATGTTCCTATAACACCCAGAGGATGATGCTGAGGACGTTATCAAACCATTTCATACCTCTATAATGCCCATTACGCATGGAATTAAAAGCTGATCAGAAATGATTTAAGAGTGACATAATTAACTTCTATAAATTATTTGTTTTGGCCATGTTTTTTTATCGGAACTTTCAATAATACTTATCACAAACCAATTCATGGTTAACCCTATCATTTATATGTTGATCATAAAACTTTAACACGTTTCATTTGTTGTTATTCTCGTCGGTTTGTTTATTATTGATTACCTATTTTAGTTAGTTTATGAAAACTTGACGTATGATTTTAGCAATATAACAGAAGTACCTTATGGTGGTCATCTTATCTTGTTTTGGCATTGATTACTCGATTATAAACACAAGGGGTTGTTTGGCAACTTCTGAATGAGCAAGTACTGTACAAGTAAGAGGTCTGAACCATTAAGAACCAGTATAATTTTTAACCATTCAGAGGCAAATGTCTGACTAATTTAGATACAAGGTCTTGGCCATTCAAACTAAGTATAATGCTTAACTGTTCAGAGGCAAATGTCTAAACCATTCAGACATCTGCTCGCGAAATAAACAGTCTGAATCATTAAGTGCCGAATCTACTCGCGAAATAAACAGCCTGAATCATTAAGTGCCGAACCAGTAAGAGTAAAAGTTCTGAACCATTAAGAGCCCATTAAGTGTTAAAACAAATAACACCTGACTGTTGGAAGTAAAGCTGTTTGTAGCGGATAAGATATAATAAAAGAGAAAATACAAATGTAAATAACTGAACGTAAACTCACCATGAATCAACATAATACAAATCATGAATGGTTGAGGCCCATGTTTGGACAGGATTTCCTAAAACAGATTTTATGTCTATATTCTACGTTACAATCATATCATCAATCAATAGTTATAATACAATAAATACCAAACTTGCAAGAAATTGCAATTGAAATTTGTGTTATCAGACCATGTGTAGTGGTGGAACAAAATAATGTCCCCACCATGGGGCATTATTCGACACGTGTCATCCTAGTCAGCATGGGGCATTATTGCAAAAGTGGTATAGTGGGCATAATGCCTAATAATGCCCCTTCCAGTCATTAAAAAAAAGGAAAGTAGTTGCGGCTAGTCAAAGTCCTCCTCATTGGCTAGTCAAAGTCCTCCTTGACAGACTCACACTCCATTGGCCACATGCAGTTGCTCAGTAAACCATTTCAGTGTTTTATTTAAAACGCTCCCATGCAAATTCTTCAAAAATAACGCCTTATAACGCCTAGTGTAGTGGGGGTGGGGGCGTTTTGGGGCTTTTTTTTCAATTTTTTTTTAAATCACGCCCCACTACGGGTGGTCTCACACACTTGTAAATCCGTCTACCTTCTAACACCTTCTAACGAGTTTTTTATGTTCACATCCTCTATGCGCGTAAGATAGAAAGACCAAGTGTGATTGATCCATCTCCTTAACTGCTATGATGATCCAAATAGCCTCTTGATGGATCTTTGTAGCAACAGAAAACACGTTTTATAGGCATAGCAAATGAAAAATTATCAAGTCATTTATGCTATATTAATCATAATTATAGATAAAATAAGTGTTACAATAAGTAAGTAATGTAGTTTATATGTTAGCTTGAGCTGTCAGCCCAGGCGAAGCTATATTGGGCCAGGAGTGCTCTGGCCCCTACCGGCAGCGCAGGAGTTCGAGTGGTGAGCGGAGGTGTAGAGGGAAGGGGGGGGGGGGGGGTAGGAAGTGAAAGAGACTGAGCGTGTGTGTATAATTAAAAGTAAAAAAAAAAAACTAAATAAAAATTGTATATTAACGGGCATGAAAAACGCTGTTATAATCGGTTATGGGATCATTGCCATCCATTTTAAACACGGAGATCCTATAAATAAATACCCTTTCAACCAGTAAGACCAAGTCACTAAAATTCTTGAGGAGACATATGTTATTACGTTAACTAGTCAAGATTTTCAAATTCGTTTAAAGGAAAACATGTCATTTTTACTACGGTACGGTTAAAAAATCCTGAACCCGTACCCTACCCGCCTACCGCATAGTACTGATATCGAAATTGAGTTGAATTAAAAACCAAATAGCGTACCGTATATGTTCAGTCAGTACCGGTATGGTACGAAACTCACGTTCGACACAAAATTTCTCATCCCTACATACCGGTGAACCACCCTTTAGTAAACCCAAATCCAAAACGACTCCGTATTATCATCTAGATCAAGAAAAGCTTTGATCATATTATCTGCATCCTTATACACATCAGATTACATATAATTATATATTTACACATACATTCAAACAAATCACAACATTACAGGCCAGTCATTCCATATGATGAACATGAAACCTCAAGATAAATTTTAAAAACTTACCCCGATCGAGACCCGAATGCTAAAATGCACCATCGGTTAACCACGAATCCTCCATTCCTTCCTTCCAAACGCCCCATCTCCACTTCAATTTAGGCCAACGAGCAGTACACTTAGAGATGAAACTTTTCGATACATTACCAACGACATCACGGTGTATAAGCAACGACACCTCTGACAACCCGATGCATTGGTCCAACACACAAGAAACAGACGAAAAAGTCAACGACGGGTCAACTAACAACAAATACACACACAACTTTTTAAACCCGTTCCGCCCATCCCAATCCCAACCTAATGGGTTGTAGCTCGACTCCAGTTCCAACCAAGCACTTGACTTGATACATAACGAACTCATGTTCGGGAAAACAGTGAACACTTTCTCGAACGTAAACAGGGAATCTTTTACTACTCCTCGTATCCAATTTCGGGAATCCAATGTTAAATCTTCTACCGTTTGAGTAACTGGGAAGTTTAAAAGTAAGGAATCAATATACAAACACTCGACCCAAAAATTTCTCAAATTCTCAAACTGTTTGACTGAAAACGCGTCTGCGTGATCAAATGCGAGATGGAAATTGGATAATTTAGGAGCTTCGATACAAAGTGAAACGGGTCTTATACATTCGAGTTTGAGTGTAACGAGGTTAGGTGTGATTATAGTTAAAGACGATGGAGCATTAGATACGGCCCAATGACAGGTTCTCAAGTTGTGCAGGTGGATTTTCGGTTGTTTAAATCCTCCGACACCGATTAAGTTAAGAACTTGAAGATTTGAAAAACATTTGTTGAACTCGGTTAAATCTTCGTCATCTAATCTTATGAATTCAAGAGTCAAAGTTGTTAGCATTGGCATTGGATTCAAATTGTCGACTGATAGCCATGCGTTCTTCACTTCTAACTCAATAAGATTATGACCTGCATTGACCAAAATAATGTTGACTTAATCTGATAACCCGAAAACGAGTAAAAATATAAACCAAAATTTTGTATCGATTATAAAGTTATGGTACCGGTAGTGCAAAAAGACCAAAAAGTAACGCTACGGTGCCGGCACTGCAAAAATACCAATAAGTACTGAAACCGACTAGTACCGAAACTGAAAACCCTAAAAATGAATATTGGTACGGTACCTATTTTGTGCGGTCGGTATTAGTACAGTACTAGTATTTGATAGAAAAATGCTCATCCCTACCAAAATCCACACCAATTGAACAGATATTCGCAATTAACTAGCAACCTTCTATGTTTATTAAACAACAGCAAGTAACTGAACATTAAGATTGTTAAAAATTTACGATTTCATGTTCGATAAACAAGATATTTCACTATCTATCAACAGCGTATCTAGAACATATAAACATGAATAACTCCTGCATATATACTTAAATCCACACAATTATGACAGATATTCACTATTAACGAGCAATCTTCAATGTTTTTTAAACAACAGCAAGTAACTTAACATTAAGATCACTGAATAATAATATGATTTTACGTCGATAAAAATTTAAAATATCATTTGATTTCACAATCAACTAGTAATCTTCTATGTTTTTGGATTAACAACAAGTAATTGAACATCCAATCGTTGAAATATCATATGATTTCACGTCGATAAAGAAGAAATAACAACATATCTAGAACATATAAACATCAATAACTCCTGCATATATACCTAAATACATACAAGTAGAACAGAAACTCACAATCAACTAGCAATCTTCCATGTTTTTTAAGCAACAGCAAGTAATTCAACATTAAATCGTTTTTAAGTATTGTATGATTAGAACTTTCACGTATATCCACAGCATGTCTAATAATCCAGAACATATAAACATGAATAACTCCTACATAGGGCTATAAACGAACCAAATGTTCAGCGAACAGTTCGTGAACCATTCGGCGAGAAGTTCGTTTAATAAATGAACGAACATGAACAAAAAAATTCCTTCGATTAGTTAAATGAATGAACATGAACAGAGGTCTCGTTCGTTCAGTAGTGTTCGTGAACGTTCGGTAATGTGTTCGTGAAACGTTTGTGAACACGCTCATTTCCTTAGTGAACATACACGAACATAAAATCTTGTTCGTTAAGTGTTCATGAACCATTCATGAATACATCTATTTCCTTACGAACGAACACGAACAAGTCGGTTCGTTTACAGCCCCTACTCCTGCATATATACCTAAATCAACTAACACATCTTATGTGTTTTTGGATCAACAGCAAGTAACTCAACATTAAATCGTTAAAATATCGTATGATTTCACGTTCAATAAACAACAAATTTCACCATATAAACACGAGCAATTCCTGCATATATACCTAAATCCACACAATTAATACATAAACTCACAATCAACCAGCAATATTCTCTGTTTTTTAAATTAACAGCAACTAATTGAGCATTAAATCATTAAAATATCGCATGATTTCACGTCGATAAATAAGAAAATTCACAATATATCAACAGCATATATCTACAACATATAAACACAAACAATTCCTACATGTATAACAAACTTACAATACTTCGAAACCAACGGCAACAGATTTGATCTCCGCCAACACGACTGAATCCAAAAATCCGAAATCGACAACAATTTCAACTCGCTACAAACCCTAGGTAACCACTCCTGAACAAAATCACCATCCGTTAAGAACAGATCATCCGCCTCATCCTCTACGTCGTCGTACGACACATCTCGGAGTGGTTTCTCGGTGCCGATACACACCGACTCAACGATTCGCAAATTCGATAATAAATTAATGAAAATTGACTTGAAAGGTGTAATCGATTGGTGAGAATTTGATGAATTTGGTGAATTTGAAACCCTAGACCTTGATTTGATGTACCTGATCAATGAGCATTGAAGATTGATCGATCGAAGATCTGATGAGAGAGAATTGAACGATTTTGAAGCGAGTCGGCACCGAGCTACGTCGGCTGAGTCGGTGAGTCGACTCAGTATCTCGAGGAGTAGTGCGTGTGGGAGTTTATCCATTCAATGAATTGTGTCTGAAAAGAGGTAGTTGGGGTATTTATATTCTAATGAGTAAATTACGTTTTTGGCTCCTGTGGTTATATCAGTTTTACTATATTGGTCCAAAATAAGATTTTTTAACAGATTTGCCCTCATAATCCCTATAACTAACCTTTTTGGCCCCTAAATCTAACCAAACCCCAACTCAGGTTAATTTATTGGTCACATGTTTAGCACATGATGTCTAATTTGGTCATTTTACCTCCCTCTATAAATAAAACCCTAAACCCCTCTTCATCTTCTTCAATAAATCATTTTCTTCTCCACCACCACCCCATGAAAATCAAAATATAATATATTCATCTCTCTCACTCATAGTTTCTTCATCATAAATTAAATTAAATTATGCCCATTTCATCCTGAATCATTCTTCAAATGGTTTCTCTTCAACAATCCGACTCTTCTAGTCCGGGTCGATTTCAAATAACCCGACCCTACTACACTCCTCCACCATCCTCAGCTGCTTCTTCTCCATCCAGCTTCCAGAAACATCTTGGCCGTTCAATGCGTACCGTGCGTTCCAGTTTCTCACACTCAGGATACACAAACAACAGCTGTTCCTCCTTCGCCGCCTCTGCAGAACAGGAACAAACCCTCCCACCCTCTGTCGAATTAGACAACGTCACTGATTCCTTCATCGACACGCATTTGCAACAGCTTGCTACTATTAAGTTATCCAACTCATCCTCTTCTGTGACGTCATCAGATGCATATTACGGACTCTCGCAAGTGTTCAGTGATTTCTCCGCCTGTAGTAGTGACATATCTGGAGAGCTACAGCGTCTGGCTTCAACATCAGAGGAGGTGAAGAAATTGACTGAAACTGATCGAAAGAATTTACAGGAGCCGGAGCCCTGCTTAGGGTTTCTCCAGCCCGAGAATTTCTCTACTGAGATCATTGAAAACATTTCACCTGAAGATTTACAACCCACGGTTAAGATCTGTGTGGATAGTCTAAGTTCGAGTTCGATTGCTGTCAAGAGATCAGCAGCTGCCAAAATTCGGTTGCTAGCGAAAAACGAGCGGATAATCAAGCGTTAATCGGTGAATCGGGTGCTGTACCCGCGTTGATTCCGCTGCTTCGGTGTGTTGATCCTTGCACTCAAGAACACGTTGTCACTGCGTTATTGAATTTATCTTTGTTAGATGATAATAAACCGTTTATTGCTGGTGCTGGTGCAGTGAAATCTTTAAATTATGTGTTGAAAACTGGTGTAGTGTTAAATCTTTAATTTATGAAGTGAAAAAACAGGGTTTAGGGTTTTATTTATAGAGGGAGGTAAAATGACCAAATTAGACATCATGTGCTAAACATGTGACCAATAAATTAACCTGGGTTGGGGTTTGGTTAGATTTAAGGGCCAAAAAGGTTAGTTATAGGGACCATGAGGGCAAATCTGTTAAAAAATCTTATTTTGGGCCAATATAGTAAAACTGATATAACCACAGGGGCCAAAAACGTAATTTACTCTATTCTAATTTTATTCGGATTTCATTTCATTATATAAAAGGAACACAGCTAAATTCCAAATCAGATCTTGCTTTCGATTCAAATTTTAATTCTAATTCTATTACGATTCATGAAATGAACGCTACCTAATTTTTTCCCCTTTGAACGGCATGATATTTTATTTAAAAAAACATTACGAAGAAACTAGAGGTTCTTACAAAATGAAACACATTACGTTGTAACTTTCACTAAAGCGACCGTAACTTTTCTCTATTTTTCACCCATACAAATGAATTTGATTTGATTTACTCTGATATTTACCTAGTAAGTATAAATATGACGATGCCCACAGCCATATACGTGTCCTGATTCAATTTAATTAGATAAGGGTATATCAGACATTCTGTTCAAACATCTGAGGGCTAATCAGGGAATTACATCAACAAGGAAGCAGATTTCAAATTCGTTTCATAAACGTCCATCTAATTATTGTTCGTATCAATTCGATTTGTAGGTTACACAGATTGGTGATTCCCGAAATTGCTGGATTCATCATTTAGGATTTTTGTTTTTGGTTTTTCATCATAGGGTTACGGTTGAGGTTTGGGTTTTATTTGCTTTGAAGATATTTTCATTTTATTAGATTGTAACGAGGTTGAAGATGGTGAAGATAAGTTGTTTCTGGTTTTATTTGTTGAATTTATTATATCGCATGTGTTGTTTTATATATCGCATGATTTGTTTTTAACATATCCCAGGTATTTAAGATTGGATCATATGAATAATTTCGCATGTTTAAGTTGGACATTTCGCACACAATGAAGTTTAATATTTAATTTCGCATTTTCAAGTTGGACATTTCGCAGACTAGAAAGTATTTAACATATATCGCTCTATATTTCGCACGCTTTAAAAGTATTTGTATTTATTTTCGCACAGTGTGTTTTATAATTCAGTTCAATAATTCAAATCAAATAGATCAATTCAATAATTGATTTCAATAATTTTTCTTTTATTATATAGTTTATCTTTTTATCACCATTTCAAACATCCTATTAAAAATGGCAGACCTACCAACATCCTTTTCTTCTGAATCAAGTATCAAGCAGGCTTTGAGGAAAAGGATTCAGGAACAAATTCAAGAGGATCAATCATGTCAAGAGATGTTGGAGACCAATATTTCTCGTGTAACAGAAAACATGAAGAGAAGACAAGAAATTCTGAACTTGCTATCTCAGATGCAAGTGAGTAGTCTTCAAGAAATTGCTGTTATGTTCATGGTTGATCTGGGTAAGAGGGATGAGAAGTAATTGAAAGAGTTGGCGGATGCAATAACTATCTTAAGATGCTCGATGAAGATGAAAATGGAGTTTCTTTCATCTTTTGAATGAACTTTGTTTATTTTAGTGCTTTGTTTTAATAAAATTTTCAAGTTTTGCGTGTTTTCAATAAATTCACATGTTGTGTCATGGAATAGATTTTGATTTCGCATGTGTATAGTCTCCCATGTTGCATATTTTAAGCAATTCAATGTCAAACATGCGATTTTATACATAACATATGCGAAATTAAAAACATTAATGTTATATAACAAGTCTAAATATTCAACTAAATCCATCATCAAACAACTTTACTAGTCCTTTCCAATAAATGCAGTCAACCTAGCTGGGATTATTTCCTCCAAATATTTCATATACTTTTCTTTGTCTGGCCTTTTATCGAAAGCATTTGTCTTTTTAATTACTAGTTCACGATGCACATTGTGTTTGGATAGAATGATTTTACTTAGATATCTGTGCCTCAGGAGATGAAGTTGTGAATTTTGGCTGTTGTTTACTTCATCTTCTTTCACAAACTCAGTCACCCATGGTGTTTTCTCTCCTTTGTATGTTTCCATGTGACGCATCGTAAACACTCCACAGTCTACGTCGTTATTATCCATCCTCCAATCCATCTCTTTTCTTTCTATCACTGAGGTTGCAAGTTGTTCTATAGCCGGTGTTGATTTTAAAGCCTTTCGTAGGTATAAAACCAATACCTTTCTCTGTAACATAGCAACATTGTGCCAGTAGCTTTTATATAAAATATAACATTTATATAAGTTTTTGTATTACCAGTGTGTCTGGAAGCCCCTTGTATCTATCCTTAAACTCTTGTTCAGCGGCTGAATTGTCAATTAGCTCAATTTTGCCAGTTTTCAAGTGGAAGCACAAGACATAGAAGTGGTCACCTTGAAGTACCGGAATAAACACCAGGTCAACCGAATCAAGTTTTTTTTACCTCATATTTTAGTATGATGTCTTCAAAATTTGAGGCAAATATGTTTAGACGTCTGTTGTCTGTGTATTTCTCCTCGTTGTAAAAGATATTCGGTTGTATGTTATGTAATTAGAATCAAAGTTAAGTAATGTATTAAAAGGTATTTAAACATGCGAAATCAGTACATGCAAAATAATGTGTGAATTTTTTCACATGCGAATTGTATGTATAACATATGCGAAATGACAATAGTAAGCAAAATCATTGAATATTCATTTTCTCTTTTAATTTCAAATGCCAATATGTTTAGAAAATCATACCATCATTGTGGTAAACAAGTAGAGTCTGTATGGTGATGATTTTCTATCCCTCTTCTTCTCTTCAAGGTTTAGAACATCCACAAATGCATCTATTCCGTTTGATGCTACGTATTAACCCCTGTAGAAGCTTTCAAAGATACCTTTCAATGTGTAAACCCCAGTTTGTGATCTGTAAAGTTCATCTCTGCCAGGAAAAAATAAATAATTAATATTTTGAGTGTATATATTTAGATGTTTGTTAGTTGATATAACCATTTTACTTACTGTCTGCAAATGTAGCAAATGTATATCGGATCACACTCAATTCTTGATTCAAGAGTGCTTCGTGCATGTTTATCACTCTGTTGCAGTAAGGGGAACAAAATTTGTCTCCAAGCGCTGCACATCTTTTCTCAGCTCGAATTTTGGCTGCTTTTATTGTCTTATAAAGGAGTTCAGTTAACCCCTTTGGTAGAACTTGTTTTGGAACTTGCTTTGGCTTTGAGTTTTTTCTCCCCCTAGCTGGTTTTTCCCTTTATTTTCTTCCAGGCTGGGTCCTAGGCTCAAAAGCAACTCAACTTACTGCAATTCCTCAGCCGTCACCTGAGGGCATTCAACTTCCGGTTCCTTCTCAACTTTGATACCCGAATCGGTTTGTTGAGGGTCTTTTTGTGTAGTTTCTCCTAAAGAAACTGCTTCCACTTCTGGCTCTTTTTCTTGAATGTTTTGTGTAGATTCTGCCAAGTTCACTGTTTCTTCGATAACAATTTATTTTCACCACTTTCTGCATGCCAGAGTAAGTTAAGAAATATAATATTTTGTTCTTTTTAATTTTTTTACTAATATAAAGTGTTTTTTACCTTTGACAGGTGGTTTGTAAGCGTATACACCCGTTTCGACAGTTTGAATGTTTGCAATTAGGGTGTCTGTCACTCCTCCATCATCTTTATTTGTCAGTCCTTCATCATCTGGCTGCAGTACCCCTATAAATACAAATTATTGAATTTTAATACATCAGAATCAAAATCGCATGGTATACATGACATTGCATGCGAAATCAAAATGTGAAGTGTTTGTATGAAATCACATGTGTTTTTAAAGGTTTCACATGTGTATAGGAAATGGTGATTTTTTTAACATAAATTCGCATGTGATAATTTGAAATCGCATGTTTTACCTTCTGATGCCATTTGTACCAAAACATTGGATATTAATTGTTGAGCTTCTTCATTCTGTCTACTTTCTTCATTTGTAGTAACTTGATGAACTTCAGAAGCTTCTTTTTCAGGCTGTTGATGAATATCCGAGGGTGCAGTTTCATGCTCTTGAACCGTATCAGGCGGCACACAAATGGGATTATTCCGAAGCGCCTCATCCCACTGCTTACAGGCCTCCATAATCTTCGGATCCCAAAAACACTTAGTTTTTGCTTCTGAAACTAAGTTGTTCATCCCTTGAACATCTTGAACCATTTTAATGTATTTTTTGACATTGGCTTTCATTTTTTTCAACAGGTTTTGTAATATTTTTCGAGTTAAGATACTATCAATCCAGAAGTTAAATATAAATGGATTAAGTGAAATTAATATTTTTTTGCGCTTACCTTTTTGTTGATTTTCAAAGCCTCTCGATCTCGTTCATGGGCTGTGTCGTAGATTACCGATGGTGAAAGTTGAACATGAGTGTTGCAATAATCCATCATTTTTTGTGTTTGTGTTCCAACTCCCATCTCAAGGTTCAACTGATACATTTCATGGATTTCAAAACTAAAATCCATCATATCATCAATGTTCTCGTTTGGCTCTTCCTCGGTTTCTACGTTTTGTACTGCACGTGCAGTCCTTCTTTTGTAGCTTATTGTGGTGTCAACCGGTGGTCGTAGTGTATACTCCTCCATTGAACGATCCTCTTTTTCTTCATTTTCATTCTCACTTGATGTCCACACAGGTCCGTTATCCGAAATACGCTCTTCGACTTTATCAATCTCCGAAGATGTGATATAACGGATAATTGGTATCTCCATGACTTTCTCAAACAGTTTAAGCCTCTTGTTGTACCCATGCGTGTACATAAGCTGTATAAATCGCAAGATCAAACAAAATTATTTTTAAAATCGCATGTATCATTTAATTATATAACAAAACAAAGTAATGCATACCGTAAGAAAGGCAACAGGTCCCACGAATTGTATTTTATAGTTCTTCCAGCCCGCTCGTGTACGACGCAAAGTGTCAAGTAGATATGTGCACCAATCTAGATTCTGTATTTCCTCAATAGCCTCTACACCAAGCAAACATCTATCATTTGCAGTTGTTGCCTTTGTAATCTCTGCAAAGAACGTCATCCAGTACACCAGGAAATTTAATTTAAATAGGCTCCCCCCATCTCTCTGATCATCCATTGCAGTTGCAATTAAGCCGTGGGTAATTCTCATGTTTTCCCTCCATTGGCTGATGAATGTATCCCTGACAGCATTTCCCGGTTCTTTACTCTTTCGATTTTCTCCACCTTTTTAACTTTTCTCTTATCGACTATTATTTTAACTTGCTTTGGCCCATTTGGTATTCCAAATACCTCATAAACTGTGTCCGATGTAATGTTTATTTGGTGTCTACCTACGTCACATCTCGTCAAAGTTTCTTGCTAGCCAATATGCCAATCGTGTTGAAATATGGTTGATTTGATACCAAGAATAGCTCCAAATCCCATATTCTTCACCTCATCAATCTGTTTTTTTGAAAATTTTCTTATAGTATCCATATACGAGTTAGGTTGACATCTTAACAGTATCGCTTCGTTGCTGTATTCGAAGAAAGCTCTAGTTTCTGTTCTAGGTGATTCCACCTTTTTTGAAGGTTTTTTTGTTTCTATCTTAGATTTCCTGTCATCTTTCTTCTTTTTCGGGAGTGGCTTAACGAAGTCATCCTCCTCAGAACTTTCTTCAACTATCCTTCTTTTTCTATTTTTCTTAACTTTTTTCAATGTTGATATTGGGTCTTCAAAGTCATCATCAGAACCTAGTTCTACAAAATCGCATGCTATCAGTCAAAAACCTTTATAAAATCGCATTTATCAATTAATCATGTACACTAACTCATTAAGTTGATAAAATCGCATGAATGGATTATGAATTCGCATGTCTTAGTAAAGCATTACCAAAACTAACCAACCCTATAAATCGCATGCTTTAGACAACTAAAATTAATATAATCGCATGTGTAATTTAATCATAATCCCCTAAAACTAACTAATCATATAAAATCGCATGAGGCTTTTATCAATTTGCATGCTCAAGCTAACCTAAGACAAAAACCTTCAACAAACAAAATTTAACATATGAAATCGCATTTGTCATACAAAACCCTCACAAAACCCTATATAATATCGCACATATATCAGCTTATCATTAACAAAACTGTATTATCATACAAAACCTAATAAATAACCATACCAGTCATAAACCCTAATAAAATCGTAGTTATGAACAATATGTAATCTTATAAAACTATAGGTTTCAGACCAAAATCTTACTAAACAAACGATATCGCATATGTCATTTCAAAGTCCCTGTAAATATCATTATAAAATAGCAGACGTCAATCGATATCTAGATTCATCTTCTTCGCCTGTGGTCTGTCGTTGTTTGCTTTGCTTCGTTCTCAAAACTCATGAATCTTAGTTGAATCGCAACGGTGAGTAGTATGGAACTTGGGGGAAGGAAAATGCAATGTTGATTTTGGGTTTACGGTATGATTGTGAGTTATTGTTTGCTGATTATCAGGGGTTTTGATTTCGCAACGGACGATTTTAACCCTTGGCGGTTTCATTTATTTATTTTAATTTGATTAATTTAATAGTTAAACACGCGGTTTAAATGAGATGATCTGACGGTTGTGGTTATAGCGTACATAATGTACGATTAGTGGATTTGTATGATTACTGGCCTCTAAATATCTATATCTCTACTACTTACTATATACAAGATTTGAGGATGCCATATAGTTTCAAATCAATTTTAAGATACTTAAGAACAATGTTGTTGCATTTAGTACAAGTGTTGATATATAAAGAATTCAAAGAATTCGTTAATTACAATTTTGTCCCTTTGGTACATTTAAAAAAAGCATTTAAAGTCTAATGCATTTACAATAATATCACTTAAAAGTTAAAATTTATTATAAGAATCATTAATGTTTCTCAAGATTTATAAAAATTATTAAAATATTAAACATTTAAAGTCTAATGCATTTACAGTGATCACTCTAAAAGCTAAAATTTATTATAAGAAACATTAATGTTTTTAAAGAGTTATAAAATTATTAAAATATTTAGTAAAATAGTGTTAGATTTATTGTTTCACCAAAATAATCTTTAAAAAAAGTGATAACCCTACAAATATGCGTTAGTTGTTTTATCCTTCCGGGTAATGCGAATGTACCTACTAGTTTAAAAAAATTACTTAAAATTAGAAATCTTTTTCACTTTGATACAAAGTTTCCCCAGTTTAAAGCTTCCCCTTTCCTTATTAGTTTTTCTAACTTTTTTCAGTTATTTAACCTCAACGCTCATGTTGTTGTGACTTAGTTTTTTTCTTATTATTATAGTAACACCATTATTGGTGTTTTTCAATTGGTTATAAACTTAATTATTAGTAGTCACCTTTGTAAAAGAAACTTTTAACAAAATTCGGTGGATACTATATAACATTTGTTAAACTTTTTATATAAATATAAAAAACCGCCACATTTTATTTTATTTCAAAGAAATTAAAAAATAACTATATATTCTATCCACAAGTAGTTATAAATAACAAATATTAAAGTACTCATAAAATCATTCCAACAAGATAAAACTTTTATTTCACCATTATATTTAGTTATAATAAAAACATTGAGACGACATATAAAACTCTAGTATAGCCGTCTACAAATGGTGAGACCATCACCTAATGGAACCGTAGAGATTTCAATGCGAGGGTCTGCTGCAAGTGATTTGTTAAATTGTATGGTGCTCATTCTCCCCTCTCTGAGGAAATTAGGAACAGATGACTCCGGTCGTGCCACCGACCCGAGCCATAGCGTGTTGTCGTACACCATGATGCCGTTCACCTTCAATAGTTTCATTATTCGCTCGTGATAATTGATATAGTTTATCTTGTCCGCATCAACGAAAGCAAAGTCAAAACTTCCTTCATTGTCAGGCTAAAGAAAGACAAGTCATGCCAATATTTATTGCAACTTAAATTGAAACCATACAAATCTTGACTAGCGTCGGTGTGAAATCACAACAAAATGATGCTAGGATTTTAGGTTCAAAAATTAAAAATCCAAAATATATATTTGTATTATACATTTTTAAATAAATATATATGTGCATATAGTTTTAGGTTTATGTAAAAATAACATTTTTTGTGAAAAGTATGATAATGCATAGGAATTGACATACGGACATCATATTTTGGATTTAGACATTATGTTTTGGGTTGTTTTTGCAAGAAAAACACCAAACATAACAATTTAAGATACAATGCAATGAATTCTAGGCTTAAAACTTAAAACACCATGCCAAAAACGTTAAGTAGTTTGTTTTAATTGTTAAGCAGTGTCATTTAGTCGTGTTTTAAATTCCATGCCTATAATACATTGCACTGTGTTTTAAATTCTTATGTTTGGTGCTTTACTTGCCAAAACAACTCAAAACATCATGCATAAGTCCAAAACATGATGCCTACATGTAAATTCCTATGTGTTCTCACACTTTTTATAAAAAAGATCCTTTTTACATGAACTGTGTTTATATATAATATCATATTTTTCAACTCCAACTAAATTTTCTTTCAGAAACAAAAAAATTCCTCAAAGTTTGAACTTCATGCCAAAAAGAGATTGGGTCACTCCTATTGAAACAACCTTTTATTACTATAAGAATAGATTGGGTCACCCCTATTGAAAAAATCTTTTATTACTAAATGAATAGATTGGGTCGCCCCTATTGAAACAACCTTTTATTACTAAATGGATGAGAACTTACATTTTCTAGCATTTTATCAAGAACCGGTAAAGCCTTGGATTCGATAAAGTCAATCTTGTGCTCCACCTTAGCTTTTTTCATAACCGGGAGACCGATCTCATACGCTTCCCGATCAGGATCTATTGCTACAATCTATACCACACGTTAAAATATTTATAAACTACCAAAAAAATTACTATGATTATCAATAGGGGCGAAGGTAGTGTACAAACAGGGGTAGTACATGCTACCCCTCAACTCCGTCTCTGTAGTGTAAAAATAACTCTCAACTCCATCTACGCATTGTAAATTTTTTTTCGGTTTTATATAAAAGATACCCCTGATCAAAAAAAAATTGGGGATACCCCTGAATTTTTTAGCTAGATCCGCTACTGATTACCAAAATCACAAACCTTGCCGTCATCAGGAATTGTTAACGCGGTTAGAAGTAGAGAATAACCCGTGAAAACCCCGACTTCTATTGTTTTTTTCGCACCAATGATCTTTAACAAAAGCCCGATCATCTGGCCAGCGTCTGGTGCGGTGCCCATGATAGCCCTGCATATAAAGAAATTCTTATATGAATAATTAAAACCATGTCCATGCAAGTTAGTTTTTGTTATGAACATGATGGTCACCCTGGCTGTGAAGCGGTGAGAGCCCGAAGCTCCTTCAACGGTTCAGGTTCGCGAGGGTAGACATTAGTCTCTAGGATGTACTGCACGAGAAAAGTGGTTTTGAAGATTTGAAGCAAAAGATATACAAGAAGAATAATGACCAAACCTCGTATAAGTCACGGCTTTGCAGTAAGCCTTTGGTTTCAGTTGGCTTTTCTGATTCCATTGATTATATGTGAATTTTGTGAAGTCCAAAAAGTCCACTTTATAGGCACAAAAAGTGACAGATGGTTTGTTCCCTAGGTATGTAGTGTTTTCTTTCTTTCTTTTTTTTTTTATACCCTAGCTATGTAGTTTTTTTTTTTTTTTTTTTTTTTTTTTTTTTTTTTTCATACCAAATGCATTTCGGCCGTTCAAAGAAAAGGTATTTAATGGTTTATCATTTCTATTTCTACTAAAAATAATATGACAAACTACTTCTTCTTATTAGTATCACTAGGCTAATGACCGTGTTAAACGCGGTTTCAAAAAAGAAAACAAATTATTTTTGTTGAAATCCAGATATAATCTCAGCTTTTATAACACGTCTGTAAAGTTTAGTAATGCGTAATCTCGTACCGTTGCATAAACTATTATGTTGATCAAAATATACATGGGTTAAGTAAAAAAGAAAATATTAAAATATGAACCAAATGTTATAAAATGTGAATGTATTATATGGTTGAAAATAAACGAACACTATATTAAAAAAAGATAAAATCATTTATTCATGTATACTACTAATGATAGAAATTTTATCTTAAATATATTTTTGAATAAAGTAGTAAAATGGACTAATCATACATCACAATAGGGATGAGTATTTGGTATCAAATACCGATCCCGTCTCGTACAGATCCCGAAAATACCGTACCGAATTTTTTCGGTACCGGAAACGGTATCCACTTTATGGCCTTTTCGGTATTGGTATTTTCGGGATCGATACAGGTTCGGTACGGTACCGGTAAAATGCCGACTTTTACCTTCAAATACCGCTACCGTACCGATACCATACCGATACCGTATCGTACCGACATATTTCAGTATCGGTATCGGTACCCAGTTTTGGCGAAATTCGGGATCTGAATTTTCAGGATCAGGACAGTGTTGGGACGGGATCAGGATTTGCTCATCCCTACATCGCAAATTTGAATCAAGTAATTTTAAAGAATCAATTCACAAATATTAAGTAATCATTGTTATATGAAAGTGCTTAAGAGCATGGATATCACCTAAACACTTGCTAGTTTCCTGAATATCTTAACAATTTCATGATCATTCAGCTTCTTCTTTGTACATAATATGCACAAATTAAATTACTTCTCAATTAAATAACTTACTCGATCCACGAGTTTTACTACAGGATACCAATAATTTAACAAAAGTGCCAAATTCCATAGTATGAAGAGGTGTTCTGTACCACTATACCAGGCAAAGAAGTAAAACCTTGCCTTCACCAAAGTATACTTCATGTGAAAACACTTTAAACCTCGACACAAAAATAACCACAAGAATCAAAATAAATGTGACACATAATCAATCCAGTCATATAATTAGTCTGCTGAAAACAAATGTTTGCATTCATATACCCCATCAATCAGTTTTTATGATAATAAGACCTCTAAAACAACAATTCATGTGTATAATTCATCATGACTGAACTTGCAATTATGAGAGAGAATTGTTGCAGAAGCAGCACCACTCCTCAACAAAACACTAAAAACCTAATCTAACGCTTCATTAAATTAATGGTGACTTAGTGTGCAGAAACTCAAATGAACAGGCAAAGAAACCACCCAAGTAACTACGAATTCAAATCTATAGTCCAAACGCACTTGTGCATACTGTCACAACCCCACTGATGGCGAAAACATTGGAGTGAGACGAAAACGAGATTGCAAGAGACTTCATAACACTAAAAGTGACAAGTATTTAAAAAACAATATTTCATTTCATTGCTAACACCAAGTACATTGTTCGAAACAAAATTACAACAAGTTTGAAACAAAACAAATTACAAGTATCGAATGACTAAACTATTAAACACGAATTAAAGTTTGGTGCGTTTCTAGTCCTTCCTACTAGATTCTTTTTCACGCGTCAAGATCGTCATCAATTTCCTAAAATACGTATTAAAGTATAGTTCAATACAAAAGTATTAGCGAGTATACAAGTTTGATTACTAGCATAAGTACGAGAGTTTAAACGAATCCACATGGCATAACTATTATCAAGAATTAACGTATAACTAGCATGCAACTATAAATATGTCAACCCAAAGATTCCCGCTAGCGTAATCTTGTCGTAGTAACGACAAGACCATTATGATTAACTTAACATGACCTCAAGAATACGGGCGGTGCGTTACTCCTATAGCGCTATACATGTTAAGGGAGGCTTGTACGAAGTTAATAACAAGTATAATGCATAACACGAATTCAAGCATAACGTATTAAGCATGTATAATGGATTGTTTGTTTGTGATTTAAGCATAAAGCATGTGTTTGCGTGTGTTTGATAGCATACATGTATTGCACCCAAAAGTGTAAAAAGTAAAAAGGGAGTCATGTATACTCACGGTTTTGCAAAGCTTTCCGATTATCCGCGAATTGATGAGTTGTTGAGAATGGGGAAACGAAGGTGTATGGTCATTCAGAGTTTATGGAGTGGTTGGATTTGGGATTTAGAATTCAAGTTCAAAAAGTATGTATACACGAAAATATATCTCGTCTAAGTACTCGTTTTGACACTAAGTTTTTATGTGATTTCATGGGCCCTAACTTGCCCATTAGAATCATAAACGAGAAACTTAGAACAAAGATAAAAAAACCTAAGTTCATAACACCTAACCACAAATTGGTTAACATCATGAATTCGGCTAAAAATTATATATATATATATATATATATATATTATATAGTATATCTTATAATAAGTCCATCATGAATGTCATAGATAACATGTAAGTCAACCATGGAGGTATGAATACCTCATTGTATGATTCACCAAAGCACAGAGTTTACCAACTTAGTTGGTAAACCCGGTTGGTCATGAATGAAAGTAAAGTACAACTATTCTATTAACATACTAAGTAGCCAAATAAGAACAACCCGGGCGTGTCATACCCAACATGGCAAATGTTGGAGGCGAGGCGGAGTTAACTTACTTTAGGACTAGAAAACTACTTAGTGAATATGAATAAAAACATCAATTGAGGTGGTGGAACACGTTAGGATAGCCAAGGCTTCCAAGGTTCACACCTTTACCAAAACACAAGTCTTACCATATGAACTATGGTAAACTTGGATGGTTTCAACACTTGTGGGTTGTCTAAACCCTTTCAAAACATAAAGTTTAGAGATTGTTTGCACATCCAGACTCATAAGAATCAACCATACACAAGCTCTCAAACCATGGACTTGATTAGAGGCAAGGTAGGTACAAGATTGTATAAGAAAAACAAGTTTATAAATATTTAAACAAAAGCTATTCCAAAACAGAAACTTTGGACCTTGAAATGGTGATGTTCCACCTTAGTTCACCATGGTAAACTTGTGGAAACTGTCACACCCCCAAAATACCACATGCGGATTTCACCGCGGCGTGTGACATACCAGGATCTAGCAACTAATCATGTCGAACTAACAGTAAATAATATTAAACTCGATATCATAATCAACATGAATAATGCATATCATAAATAAATGTTTTAACAAAGTATTCGTCTAGCGGAAGCAATTGTAATTGTTTAAAACATAATTAAAACCAAATAGTTTTTAGAACGCAAAGTGTTAAGTGTTTCCTCAAGTGATACGCCCCATGACACTTCCCGCTCTCCAGATAGCAAGTTCCTCAGCATGATATATCTAACGACCTACAAGCATGTAGAAAAGTGTGTCAACATAAAGTTGGCGAGTTCACAGTTTTGTTTACGTAAATCAAGTAAGGGTCTGTTTGGTAGCCTCTTAATGACCATTCAGATGCTACCTCTTAATGATTTAAAACCTCTGAATGAATAAGAGGTAACCTCAAGTCCGAATGGTTAAGAGGTAACCTCTGAATAGTAAATCATCACATGTCACATTCTTCTACTTTCTCATTAGTAAGATTGTTAATGGTTCTATTAAGAGGTAGCCTCTTAATGACCATTCAGAGACTACCAAACAACCCCTAAATGTTTACTTTAAAGACATGTTACGAATAATAAACTCGGTACCGATTGACTGTTCTGTTTTTGGTGCCCTCATCAATGTCTATCATCATTCACGTCCGGCTCCCAGCATAGTGTGAGGTTTGTCAGACCTACTAACGCTATCAACTAATACCACGTTGCCTCCCAGGCAACTAGCTCGGTATGTAAGTAGTGACTTTCGTGATAGAGTTTAAGATTATTAACCAACATCGAATTTAAACTGTAACATATAGAAAATGTATTCCTCCCAGGAATAATAGTTTGAAAAGTATTCCTCACAGAAATAGTAGTTTGAAAAGTATTCCTCACAATAGTAGTTTGAAAAGTATTCCTCCCAAGAATAGTAGTTTGAAAAGTATTCCTCCCACCCAAGAATAGTATTTTGTTTGCCCCCCCCCTGGCGGGACGCATGCTTGTGAAAAAGTATTGAACTCACCTTAGTTTGCTCGGTAAGTATTAACATGCTTCTATGCGTTAAATAAATGTTAGGTCCATTACAAGCGACCTAATGTACATTAAGTGTAAGTATGTATACGAGTAGGGTTTGCAATGCCCTAATTATCGAAACCAACTCACTGTGTAAGTGATTAGGTTAACATGTTTTGGTGACATTAGTTGGTAGCATGTAAAGTGACTTCAGGAAATGCGGACAACACAACTACTTTACACATACATAATTCGGAACAACTAAACGCATATATATTCCATGGATTAATAAACCCAGACCCATATGTAAAGTCAGACACATAGGTCATTACAAAATAAACTCTATCAAATAAGTTCTATCACCACAAACACTATCAATTAAGTTCTATCACCACAAACTCTGACAATTAACACCACAAACTCTGACAATTAAGTTCTATCACCACAAACACTATCAGTTAAGTTCTATCATCACAAACTCTGACAATTAAGTTCTATCATTACAAACATTGATAATTAAGTTCTATCATCACAATCACAAACTCTAACAATATATGTAAACAAGTTCGTACACCCCCTTGTTTCCCTCTTAAATTCAGACATGCATACACATCAACAAATTCGGACATCATTACACTCAAATAAGTCCGGACCTTATATACTTAAATAAATTCAGACCTTATGTATTTTAAACAAGTTCGGACCTTATGTATTTTAAACAAGTTCGGACCTTATGTACTTAAACAAGTTCGGACCATATGCTTAATCACAAATTCGGACAACATATGTAACTACGGATCCTTATACATTGATCGGCAATGGTCGTTCTTGAACAGAGTGCAAGAAAGGGATGTCGTGAGGGAGATACCGTAACTAATGGTTGTTGATGGCGACCTTTACAAACAGAGCAGGGAAGGACTAGAGAAAGGATCCAATGTGAACATATGATTGGGATATGTACACACACGTCGACATATTTAATTTCCATGTGACGATTTAAAAGTGGAATCGGCTCACTTTCAAATGATACAAAGATGGTAGACACAACATGTGACAACCCGCATAATTACAGGTACTGTACAAATTAATTAACCCTAATTATGTGCTTAATGACTGTGCTTGATTACATCTGACGCCCTAAACTGCTTACTCATTTATGTCATATACATACATGTGCATTCTTTACATACAGTCACTCTATTTATTTCATACAGACTCTTAGTGACAAACTTGATGCACAAAGCACAGTTAGCACAGTGAGCAGATAACTCAGACGCATGCTGACAATGCCAGCACATAGACAGACACTATTTTTAGGCCAGTATGGGCCAGGGATAAAACACTACACCAGTATGGAGTGTAGGGAAGTGAGGACCATAAGACTATGTCACTAGGTGATAGTTTGAGTGCCGGAAAGTGCCTAAAACGCAATTTAATTACAGAATTCCGCATTTATAGTAACAATTCAACTTTTAACACACTCATATTATACAGAGTATTGACTAAATGGTCCTGGACACTTTCCTAAGTGTTGGAATTAATTTCGTTACAAAAAGATGCACAAAGGACGCTATACGGTACAATTAAACGCTTTAACGGAACGATACGAAACCGAACAACCAGACATTACCCGAGACACGAAAATATTGTCAGAAATATTATTTTATCATTTTAAATTAATTATGGTCACAAAAATCCCCATACACCATGTAAACATGACATACACCCACTATACTTGAAAATACCCTTAACCTTCTAACTTAATACCTATTAGCTAACAAAATCTTTCACTCTACACCCCCCCAACCGAAAATCTGCCATAATTATCAAAAATATTTTGTTTAGATTTTGTGTAAAGGTGATCTTTGTTCTATTGGCAAAAAATTATTGGGTATGATTACCCTAGATTCTAGAATGCATGTTTCCAAGATATGCTCATCATTTCCTCTAAACCCACACTCAACCTTCTGCCTCCTCCCCTTACGCTCTGTTCCCGAGTTAACTTAATGAGGGATAAGAAAAGAAAGCAAAAGTGAGAAAGGAAAAGACGAGAAAGGAAAAAAAAGATGTCTTTCCCACCGTTTCCTCCCAAATCGGAAGGAAAGAAAAATTAAAGAATTTAGCTTAGTTTTCCTGTCATTTCCTTTCTTTTCCTTCCTTAAATGAAACTCGGGAACACGACATGTTTTATTTTCCTTTCTTTTCCTTCCTTAAATGAAACTCTGGAACACAAAATATTTTTACTTTCTCTTTGTTTCCTTTCTTTTCCTTCTGTTAGTAAACTCTGGAACACAGTGTTAATTTCGGCTCCCCCTTCCCCCCCATAACCGATTTTCACCACCACCATCCTTCACTACCTTCATCTTCTTCATACAAGTCCCATTTCAAGCTTGGAAGTTCCTCCATAGAAGTGCAAGTTGAAGAGTTCTCAAGGAAGCTTGATTCAAGCCTTTGTCACTAACATTTCTTCATCATCTTTGTCCTAAGATTGTTACCCTAGCCTTGTGCTAGTAGTAAGTCCCTTCACACCCTTGTTCCATCTTGTTCTTGTTATGCTTTGTTTAAATGTTTGTGACACACAAAAGCTAAAACACTAAAATGTTGAACTTGAAATTCTGCATAAAAACCAAAGATAAAAGGGTTGTATGAAGTTGAAATCTGGATGGTTTAGGGTTGGTTAAAGCATGATTGAGGTTTGAACATTTATTCATCGATAAACCATGGTTAGGGACTTTGTTTATGCGTTTTTAGTAACTTTTACAATGTAAACAGCTTGCTGAGTTGTATTTCCAGCCAACTTCAACAGGCTGTAACGGGACCATTTTAAATCGAAAAACTGATTTTCTGAAGCCTAAAATGTGTATTTTGGAATAACTAAACAGATGGCACTGGAATCGTAATTTTTCGAAACTGTTTACTATTTTTAAAAGACTGTTTATGGACAGCAGCTCAAGCTGCATTTTTACTGCAGAAAAAGTGTGTCATATTCGGAGTCATAACTTGAAACCTGAGTGAAACCGACTCATGGAATTTTTACAGTAGATGGTGACCGTTGTCAGGATGACCCTCCAACTGGAATTTCGTCAATCGGGCTTACGGTTAATTTTTAGTGAATTATTCCGTAAACTGCAATCAGAAAGTAACAAATCTGATTGCGGTGGAGAAAATGATTTTTTATAAAATATGGGTAATGAACTGGACTCTGATATTTTTACATAATAAATTTTGGAACATATAGAACCTTCTGTAAAAATTTGAGAATTTTTGGAAAAGGATAACTATTTTATAAAAATCCTCGAAAACAGTCCGGTTTCGAGTAATAAAGCTGAAATAAGATATGTAATGTTTTGTATGTCCATAGGTCGATTTGATTATTGAAAATGAACTACGGGATATATGCAAAGGAAAATGATGTGCTAATTAAGCATGGACACCTCTATTTACAAAGGAAACTATGGCGAAATTTTCCGAAAATCCGAACACTTAGTAAAATATTCGAGAAATATAGATACGAAATAGTTGCATAACTAGTTTCTAAAGACAATAGTTAAGTTAAAATAATTATTATTATTTTAACAAAATAATACCAAAGTAACGCAACTCAAAACACTAAACTCTAAGCCAAGGCACGGCCCGTTCGTCTAATAGACATTAGTACGTTGTAGGTTGTCGTGTAGTGGACAGAGTTGAGATTCGATTTAAGACGCACTACAGTGAGTTCATGTCCACCTTTTCTCTTAACTGTTTTCAGTTTTATACTCCGGGGGTGAAATACATGTTACAATTATTATAGAAATTTACAGACATTTACAGACTTTTACAGACATTTACAGACTTTTACAGACATTTACAGACATTTATTTATATGGTATGGTTAGCTTAAGGAGGGTTTTATTACGCGATCATGTGAGTGGTGGGCACAACACTTAAGGCCATTAATCCTCATTGTAGGACAACGGGACATGAGTGATAGATCTATTTGGGTGTAGCGAGCCCACACCCATGAGGCCGGGGCGGCCCATAGTGGTGACTATGTCTTCATACCGGAGACAAATTTGCTAGGTTTGAGTCTTCCTGCATCATTCACACATACTATTGGCTTTGCAACCCAATGGTGATCAGTTTTTTTTCCTTATTGCTACATACCAGGGACTATTTTACATACAGACATACTAAACGGTTTATACACACAGACATACTAAACGGTTTATACACACAGACATACTAAACGGTTTATACACACAGACATATTACAAAGGTTTTTACATACTCACTTACACATGAACTCGCTCAACTTTATGTTGATTTTTCAAATTACATGTATTTCAGGGAATTAATTGGATCTGGCGAGTGTTGCATGTTAGACAAGCTGCGTACTTAATAAAGATGTCATCCATAGTTGTAGGGTTTGGGAAGTGCAACTCCTTCCTGGACGAGTTGCATGTCTCTTATCCTTGTTTTGTTGGTAGTCTTTCGTTGAGTCTTACGAACTCGTTTTAAACAAGTAATGTTTCATAATGCATTTTGTGGTTGATGTTTTAAGACAATATGTTATGCATTTTTCTAAACTATTTTAATGGATGAACATCATATATTTTTATCATATAGCATTGTTGTGATTGTTGCTATGGTATTAAGAAGTCACACCAAATAAACCCACGCTTCCACAAAAGCCAGGGTGTGACACAACATGTAGCATTATGGAATGTTTTTATATAGTAATTGTTAAGTCATTAGCTCTCATAGATATGGTTATTGTTATTTTTTTAGATACTTTGTAATCATATGTTTATTTTTGTAACAAATGATATGATGAAAAACGTTACATATATTGTATTAGGTGTGTTTAGTTACATATGTTGTATTAGGTGTGTTTAGTTCAAGATGACCGTTTAGGCTTCTTAATTTATGTGAGTTTAGGTTTTTAAGTCGGTTTAGTGTCTTTTATGTTTATTTTAAATGATATGATGAAAAACGTTACATGTATTGTATTAGGTGTGTTTAGTTCAAGATGACTGTTTAGGCTTCTTAATTTATGTGAGTTTAGGTTTTTAAGTCGGTTAAGTGTCTTTCGAATATAAGTGGTTCATGTAATGTTCCAAACAAAAGAAATTGGTGCATATACTTACTATAAACCAACATTTTGATGGTATGTGTCGTTTTCATAAAAAGAAACATTACTAATTACTAATTGTAGAATTGAATATAGTAACGTGCTTTTTATACCTCTTGACTTTTGACATTCTTTTGATTAAATATGGTGTTGTAAAGACAAATTTGCCTTTGATTAAATATGGTGTTGTAAAGACAAATTTGCCTCCAAGAAGTAGTTAATATATGTATTGTGTGTTTATACAGGTGTACAAATCATGCATTTTTAACCGGTTCCGGTTATGGAACCGGTTCCAGTTTCTTGTTTTAAGAGTTGGAACCGGTTATTGCTATAACCGGTTTAAGTTCCGGTTATTAGACCAAAAAGAACAATACCCTATGTGCCCGAGTCCGAATAGAGTTCGGTTCCGGTTCTTAAGAAACCGGATATTAAAATACCCTATTTTCGGGTTTTTCTATACCCTATTTCCAAGTCTTTTAATATCTTATTTTCAAGTTTAAAATACTCTATCGCATTTTTACTACCTTGTTTCCGTGTCTTTTTATGCATTGTACAATGTAAAAAAAATAAAATATATGCATTAACATAAATTTAAAAGATAGATATTAGAACCTTGTGTCGCGTATAATCAGGTATAACCGGTTTCGGGTATTAATTGGATACAATCGGTTCCGCATATTTAGATCAAAATGTATACCCTATTTATACCCTGCGGGTAGGGTCGGTTCCGGTTTCCGATATAGAATACTTGAGTATTAAAAACCCGATTTTGGGAACGGTTTTTTTGTGCATCCCTAGTGTGTTGTATGATAAACAATTATATTTGTATCTCTCTTAAATTTTTAGAAGTCATTATGAAATGCGTTATAGATTCTAATTTAGGCTTCTTAAGTTATGCGAGTTTAGGTTTCTAAGTCGGTTAAGTGTCCTTCAGGTATAATTGGTTCAAGTAATGTTCCGAACAAAAGAAATTGGTGCATATACTATAGAAATAACCATTTTGTTGGTATGTATCGTTTTCATAAAAAGAAACATTACTTATTACTAATTGTAGAATTGAATACTGTTAGGAGCGGGGGTTAATGGGCAGTTAATGGTGGGCTGGGATGCCCTGACCCCTACCGATTTGTTGCTCATAGTGTTAATTTTACCGAAATTTTCGAAATTCTTTTTCTTTTTGTAGCGTAAAATAGTGGATTTTAATAATTTGGCCCCATCGATTTTGATTTTGAGAGTACGACTCCCATCAAGTTTTTGTTCAACCTCTGCCACTGAATATTGTAATGCGCTTTTTGTACCTCTTGACTTTCTTTTGATTGAATATGGTGTTTTAAATACAAATTTCCACCAAAAAGTAGTTAACATATGCATTGTGTGTTATATGAGAAACAATTATATTTATATTTGTACCTTTTATATTTTACTAATTCTTTGCGAAATGCTTTATAATATAGTACAAACTAGATTTTAGCCGGTGTCGCGCGTTGCGGCGGCAACGTCACGCCTGTAACTTCGTTACATGGGATACGATGATGACATTAACGTGTGATGCTCACACGTGATGTGACGCGTTTTTTACTTTGTTATACATATTGCGTTAGTAACAATAACTTGGTTAGAAATAAATAAAAAGATATGTAAGAACTGCTCAATTTACTTCAAATATATTTGTTAAGATTTATGACAAAAATGTAAGAATTGCTCTAGTTTCGTAGTGGTTGTAAAGTATTTTGATTAATGTTGTTTTGTTTTTCTAAACAAAAGATTATGAGAATGTAAAATTGTAAATGATTATTATTATGTTTCATATAAATCATTATGAGAATATTGATGATTATTATTAGGTTTCATATAAATTACTCTATTATAAAGGTTGTCATATATATTGAAGGTTAAAAAAGAAAAGTAGTTAAAGGTTAAGGGTTAGTATGTATATTTATTAAAAGGTGAAGGTTTAAAGAGAAAGGTCCCACCGACCTTTCTCTTTAATATATAGTTAATTAAGAATCTTCTATACTATAATAAAAAATCAATGTATGCATGTGTCATCCATTGAAGTCATCTACTTTTTGTTTTTTTCGCGATTCTTTTCTAGTCATCTTATATTAAATAAATAAATAATAAATTAATATTAAAATTTATTCCACTTTAAATTTTGAATAGAACCCTTCTATTTTATCTAAAATACCATTCTTAATTTTAAATTGTTAATTTAAGATATTTGATATAAAATAAATTATTTATCACGAAAACCAAAATTTATATTGATATATTATTAAAGAAATTATTATATCAATTTCTTATAATTTATAAATCAAATTGTCAGAGCTAATACCAACATTTTATCACTTTACTCAAATAAGTGTTGATATGCTTCTTGAATAACGTATCTTCTTTTCAAGAATCATCTCCGCAGTCACCTTATTCATCACGTATGGAGTATATCCGTTAGTATTTTTAAGGATATAACTTTTTTTTTTATAATTTGTTATATAAAATTAGATTTATTCAACTCGTGTAATATACATGATTTTCTAAAGATATAACTTTTTTATTATTTATCATACAAAATTGTATTTATTCAACACATGTAATACACAAGGTTTTTAAATATATATCTTTTTTATTATTTTGTATATAAAATTAGAAATATTCAACCCATAACATACACAAAGTGTTTTAAAGATATAACTTTTTTACTACTTTGTATATAAAATTACATTTATTCAACCCGTGTAATACAAAGTGTGTTTAAATATTTTTTTTATTATTTGGGTATATAAAATTACATATTCAACCCATACAATACTCGAAAATAATTAATCCCATGCGACATCAAGAAAATAATTTATGCCTAACTAAAGTTATATCTATCTACTAATAATGGTTTTATGTGTATTTTAGCTTGCGTTTATCAAGCTGGACCTTGTTATGTACCCATCCGTTTTTAATGCAGCCACCTTCCTTATATATATAAATACATGCATAGCCAAACATACATCCACTCGGACCCGCTCATCGAGTCTCTCCCCCTCTCTAATATAAGTCGAGCAATGGATGATGATGAAGTAGTGATTATCGGGGCGGGTATTTGTGGGTTAGCAACAGCCCTTGCTCTTCACAGGAAGGGAATAAAAAGTGTAGTAATGGAGAGATCTGAAAGTCTGAGGAACGTAACCGGAGCAGCAATAGGAATCCAGCCGAACGGGTGGCGAGCTCTGGATCAACTTGGCGTAAGTGAAAACCTCCGCCACACTGCTGTCCGTCTTCGGAGGTACTTGTATCTTTCCCTCTTTTTGCTTATGTTCATAAACTAGTGGGATTCCTCGTGCCACGTGGAGGGCTTTCGGCGGGTCTCCATCCGGTTTGTTAAAGTTCCGGTATCATACTGGCACCCAGTATCGCAATCGACTAGTGTTTTACATCGATAAAAAGAAAAAAAAATGAATATCGGTATAGGTAGCAATGCTTGTTGTTCGAATGGTGTTGGTTCGGTTTGTTATTGTACTAACACTCGAAATAGCTAAGAATACAAAAGAAGCTCTACTGCAAATATAACCTCGTTTTAACGAAGTTTATACCGAAAAGTCAAGAAAACTATGTAAACGAATACTAGACCTATGTTGTTTGGACAATATCGGTTAGGTTCATCACGGTAAAGAAGAAATCATTTATATTTGACATGTTCGATTTTAAATAAAACTAACTATATCAAAACGTAAATAAAAAAAATGCGTTGCAGTGCTATATGTGGAATTTTATAACATGTTATATTATATTTTTAGAATTAGCTTACAAACTCGTGTATTACATAGTTGAATATCAAAAATAATGTAAACAGTAAATTTGTATGTAATCATTACCAGTGAAAATCTTATAACATAAAGTATCAAACAAGAAAAGTGACATTTTGAGCTATTCAAATATATTTTCTTAAGAGTTTACTCATCTTTTGAGTCTGCTATAATCCTATTATTTTATATATGGTTGTAAAACAATAACACTAAAAAATAAAAATAATGATAATAAGATTATAAATGTTTTTAAAAATACATTGTAGGTTATAAACTCGTAACAAATGAATTATAATTAAATTCTACTATGTATAATTCACATTCTTTTCAATTATTTAAATTTAAAATATATTACAAATTTCTTTTAGAGCTATTAATGAATATGATATACCTTTTATTTGATATATTATATTAGTTATAACTATTAGCTATCTACCTGTGTAATAAAAGAAAACCATACGGGATCCATGTCAACACATGGGACTAACGTATTTTTTGTTTTCCCACCACTCTATCATATTTTATTATAAATACTTATTCTTTAGTTATTAATAGTTATTATATTATTAACCAAATAAATTAATATAAAATTACTTATGAATTTCCAAATAAACTTATTTTTATTACTTAAAAGCTTTTATTTAAGTATCAAAAAATATCACTAAGTTCATAATTATATATGTTCGTTAACATTAATTTAATAAATATACAACTGTTAGATCAAAGTTTATTTGTTTTAAGTACATATCCCCATTCTTGATGATGATTGTACGTGTCATAGGATTACGTTATATTTTATTTAGTCTGTGCAATACACGAGTTTTTAAAGACAACTTTTTTTATTATTAAGTATATAAAATCTTATTTGTTCAACCTGTGAAATACATGTGATTCTAACCTACTATTATATATATATATATATAGGGGAAGGTTCATTTAAGAAAAATTTTAATGTGAGAATAAAAAGAAGAAAGGGTATAATGGTAAAATATTAAATAGTTTATAACTCCTCCCATTAATTATGTTATCTCTCATTAATAAACCAAAAAAAAATATATCCTACACATTTAAAAAATTATCCTACATATATGTTACACTTACCGGAATTTACCCTACGCATATCTAAATTTATTATACACATTTCAAAATTTATCCTACGCATACTGAAATTTATCCTACACATATTGAAAATTGTCCTTCACCATAAAATATTTTATCTTGAAAAGAGTGTAATTAAAAGTAAGTTAAAGTTTAATTAGTTAGTTAATTAAATACAATTATAAATTTACCCATATGCCCTTTTTAATAACATTAAATACACATATTAAATGAAGTAAATGGAGCATTTCTATTGGTTTAAAACTTGTTCTTTTTATTCTTACAAAAAAGTTCTTCTCATTTGAACTCTCCACTATATATATATATATATATATATATATATATATATATATATATATATATATATATATATATATATATATATATATATATATATAAACGAGATCGGGAGAAAACGCTTAAAAGTGTGAGAACGGTGAGAACGCATCCTGGCCCAATACGTGCCACGCCGCTTAGAAAAGGGCGGAGGGGCTTTTTTGTCCTTTCATCTTCTGCTTTTCCGATTCCGCTTTTCCCAATGTTGTTTTAATTTTTGGTTTTTAAGATTTTTGGCGTTAACAAATTCAATAATTAATGGCGTTTTAATGGTTTCATTGTATCAACATTTTGGCGTTTTCGTTTATTCACATCGTATGCCATTGGAACACAGGGGGCAGGAAATCTATTTGAATGGGGTTTTCCAAGGGGTTTTAAACAAGATGGCCTATTGTTCTATTATTTTTTATAAACATTTTGGTGTTTGTGGTATCTTGGCGTTTTACTATTGTTAAATTATATTTCAACCATAGGAAAAAAAATACAAGGGAATGAAATAAATTAAAAATCCTAATCGGATCTCTTTTCCCAATCTTCACTTTCATCAGTCTCTCTTTTCTTTAATAGCACAAGAACTGTCACCAAATATATGACGTTTTATGTAAAACTTAACAAACCCATCGGTTTGATTTTTTTTGCATGCTCGTCTATTGAACTGGCTTTTTTTGTGGATGTTTGGGGACATAGATCTATGGCGTGTGAGTGGGTTTTTAGCTTTTTCTTTATCTGGATCTTCATCTTTATAGTCAACCCACTCTTCAGTGTCATTGATCTTTTCTCCTCATCTAAACCTTTTTCAAGAACAAAAAATACAAAATGCCATACGACTGGCATCAGTATCTTTTTCTTGAAATTTTGTCCATCTCATGCAGCAAAATCTTTCTAAGTTACTCCCCTCTGATAACAATTCATCCAGTTTATTTTTTGGCGTTTTACAGTGGGTGGTATTTAGTAGTATTAGCGTTTGTTTTTTTGGTTTGATCAAATGGAAGTTGCTGAGACGTATCATTTTATAGGATGTCTTTTTGGCGCCTAAATTAGGCGGTGCATTATTACAATGAAGTATTCGTCTTTTCAGTTACTGTTTTTTAATTATTGTTTTTGATAAGCTTTATCTCTGAAGTCTGTAACACGTCCCATCTTTCAAGTTTGGCGTTTTTGATTCTTCAGTATTACTGATTTGTATTTACTGTTTCTAGTTACATTTTCAAGTTTGCTTTTTATTATTTTTTTTGGGTTTTTTATAATAATTTTTCAAAGTAATTTTATTATAGTTTGGGAGTTCTTTGGTGGCGTTTAACTGGATGATATCGTTTAAACAAGCATTTTGGATGTTTTGGCGTTTTTATTATATATGGCGTTTTTATTATATAGCAATTAACTGAAAAGGAAAATAAAAAAAATATATATATAAACAATTGATCTTCCAAATCTTCTCTGTCACCAGTTTTTTTCTTCTTTTTTGAATCATGTTAACTGGCTGGTTCGACTTTCGTATGTTTCATTTTGTTATTTTTGGTTTTCAAGTAGTTTTTTGTGTTGCTGTTTGGAAGCACACAGTCTGACATCAGCATCTTTTTCTTGAAGATTTGTCCATCTCATGCAGCAAAATGTTATTGAGTTTAGACCCTTCAACCAACAATCTTGAATTTTTACAATCAACGATGTTTTATTTTTAACTTTTTTGGCGTTTTACCGATAAAAAGAACGCCACGAAATAAGATCACCTTAAACCTCAAATTTTGATCATGCTAAAATCAATAATGTTTTGCTATATGAGATGGACAACATTGTTAATCCTCGGTTAATAAAGATAACTGATAATGTTGTCCACCCCATACAGTTAAACTTTATTGACAACAAACCTCAATAATGTTTTTGTATGTTTTGGTGTTATAAATTGGAGGGAAGTTTAGGATAAGTCAATATGATTTTACTCAATGAAATGGACAATATCCTCACTTAAGGATTTTGTCTATTTCATTGAGCGAAATCTTACTGACAGCCAAACTTAATTTCAAAAAAACGTTTTGGGGTAGAAGATATTTGATGTTTGGGTTTTTTTGGCGTTTCTAAGGCGAATGGGTTATATCAAATATGGCGTTTAGGTTTTTGTGTGTGTTTTTAATTGAAGGTCTGAGATGTTGTATATATAGAATTTTTTGGCGGTTTTTTTAGGCGGGATTTTACTATAATTAATTTTGGCGTTTTATATTTAATGGCGTTTTACTTAGAATGGTCTGTGATTTTTGTTTTTGGCGTTTTATTTTCATGAGATGGCGTTTTGTGTGGAGTAGTCAAAAGACCCTTTTACCCTTAATGAAGCGCATCCACGTAATAAAATTGATGTTATTTATGAAAACGCCACCACGCCAATCTAGTCCATAGATTGTTTTGATCGGACAATCGTTAAGCGTTCTCACCGTTCTCACACTTTCTACCGTTTTCTCTAAATCCCGACCCTATATATATATAGGGTAGGGTTCATGCGGAACAGGATCAGGAGAGAACGCCTCAAAGTGTGAGATCGGTGAGAACGATTCTCAGCCACAAGATCTTAGTGGTTTGTGGCTGAGATTGATGCGGTGACATTTTTGTAAACAATAGGGGCCTTGGAACAACCAGGAGGGGTAAAATAGGAAGATCCAAACAAAGGTGCACATGCTAATCACATACCATTTTCCCCCATCATATTTAAACGACAATAACTTTTTTATACGTGATTATTTTTCGAAAAAAATTACACCATAAAACTCAGCGTTTTTTATCTTTCCAACGAGTATACTATTGATATACTTTTCGAAAAAACATTAACTGGGTTTTATGGCGTTTTTCTGAACTGGGTGTTTTATGGCGTTTTAGACTAGGTTTTTTCCTGGCGTTTTTCTGAACTAGGTGTTTTTATGGCGTTTTAACTAGGTATTTTCATGGCGTTTTTCTGAACTGAGTTTTTTCATGGCGTTTTTCTGAACTGGGTGTTTTATGGCGTTTTTACACTAGTACAAATTATAATTTTTTTGAGCTCAAAAAATATTAATTTAGGCGGTTAGACACATAAACCGCCCAAAAATCAGCACAAATAAACTTACATGCACATTTTTTTGAGCTATATTGAGCTGATGTAAATTATAGCTCAAAAAAATAGCTTTTGAGTGTTTTATGGCGTTAAAAAAATGGTTTTTTTGAGCTGTTGTAAATTATAGCTCAAAAAAATAGCTTTTGAGTGTGTTATGGCGTTTTAATTGGGTATTTTCATGGCGTTTTTCTGAATTTGGTATTTTTATGGCATTTTATTTGAACACCCAATTCATGTGAGTGATTTTTTTTGACAATATTACCCCTTAGTGTAATTTAACATCAATGCCACATGTCACCACCAAAATCGTTCTCACCGCTCTCACACTTTTCACCGTTCTCTCTAAATCCTGACCCGTGTTCATGCGAGAACCACCTTTATTGCGAGAACCGCGAGAACCAATGTGAACACAATAAGTACCTAAAAAAATCTAAAAAACACACAATTTTTTAATATATATATATTTTTTAACATCCCTATATTTCGTTACAAAAAAAAAAACTTTTTTTTCGTGTAACAATTATGGATGCACATGTGCATATGTATCATTTCTTGGACAAATTCCTTAATATATTACCAGTAGTAGACAAATGCACTTTCATTTACATTACTATCCGCAATACACTACTTTTTACATTACCGATATTAAAAATGCACATGTGCATCATTATGTATAACCATGATATAACGTGTTTTGTAACAAAAAGTTTGTGATTTTAAATGATGAAGTAGGCCCATATACATGTTTTATGGTTAGTTATATATGGGCCTTTATCTCATTCCAGCATGGATCGCACATCGCTGCTTTAACCCTTAAATTAATATAATCAGGTTGATCGTCCACTTTTTTCTTTCGTGGTGGCTTTCCTTTTTATGTTGCCACCTCCTTCACCATATCTTCCTTTTCTTCACATCCGCATTTTGATTCATTGACCTGTCGATCATTAAACATTCCTCTTTGGTGTGGTTTTCGTTTGAAAGAGGTGCACACCTGTTGTCACACCCCGACCCACAATAGATTAGGTGACCATGACATGATTGATTGCTCATAGCTCATGACAACTAACTAAATTGAACAAATGTCACAGAACAAATAACAATTCAAATAATCCATCAAAGCAAAACATGACATAAAATAATCCAGTTTATTCTCTAAGGCATCACCCTACGTGTCATCATCAACTCTTTAAACCTGTTCACGTGTATCATGTGTAAAAATATTTTTTGGGTCAACATAAGTTGGTCAGTAAATCTATTGTTTAAATAAAATTGTTTTTCATTTGTTTGTTTAAAAAACTTAACATGCGTTTAAATGGTAATTAAATGATAAAAATAAATAATACCCATAACTAGATCAAACACAACCAAACAACCAAAATGATGATGTGAAACTGCAGTAAATATGATAAATGTGATAAACATTAAAAAGCGGTAAATGCGAGACTCAAGCCCATCGACGAGCGAATCTAAACATGGTGGCGATACTAGGCTACAACCCATGGTCGTGGAAAACCTAGTCAGCCGATAGATCCATGTGAATAATGAATAGCATGTGAATAATGAATAGCGATACTGATTAGTCATAATGGTTAGCAATGCAAACAATAAACAAAATATTTGAACTTTGCATGTATGTGAAAAATAAAATATTTGAAGTTAATGAATTAATGTAATAAATGACACATAATACACCCAAAACATTAAAATGTAAAAAGGAGAATTAGATAAGATCTTCTCACGGGTTCCGTATTTGATTACTTGAGATAGCGTATGAAGAATGAGAAAACTCCGAGAAACGAAACTACCCTAAAAATATAACAAAAAAAAACTAAAATCCACAATAACATATAACAAAACTACAACCTATGATTTGGGGATTTTTATGAAAACTAAAATATATTTATTAATTTTTGATGGCCAGAATAAATTAATTAATTTCATTATTCTCAAGGTATGTCTTGTTTCACCATGGTTTCCTAGACCCCAAAAGATCTGGATGAGATCGGGGGTCTACATCACTTGGAAGGTTAGGAGTTTTCCCGACAAAATACCGTGATTAAAGTATACCATAAATCATAACATGACAAAAAATTCTCAAAAATTAAACCAACTATGCTAACATGATTCTAATCAGTATTCTATATTCAATTTCATCAAAACTTAATTCAAAATCAAAAACACCAAATCTATTTTAAACTAAGAACATCAAAAATAAAATTGGATCTTGGATGCCTTTTATCACAGAAATTGATAGATGGCTTTTGTATATCTTGAAAAATTATGCAAAATAGGCTCACGAATTACCTTGATTGACTGAGAATTGAGGGAGATATGAGAACTTGAAGTTACAAGCCTTAGAATCGTTCTTGATTAAATTCGCCAGTTGTAAAGGTTGTTTGCACAAATTGGAGGATAGAGTTTGTGTCTTAGAGATGGAGAAATTGTTTGGCGTAGGTTAGGGTTGTTATAATGGATGAATTTGATGATATAAGTTTGATATTTTACAATTTTAATGGAGATTTGATAATCTTTACAACAATTAGGAAGTTTAAAGGTGTATCTAGACATGTTATTATCATATATTGGTGTTAGGATGCATCATAGCAATATAGGATGCTAAAACAAAACAAATCAAATCTTGGTGAACAAGGTTACGTTTTCTAGGGTTGTTTGCAAATGAGAAGGGATTCCAGCCCGAATCCAAGTAGTGGTTATAAATAAAAACGCAGGGGATAATCACACAAAAGCGCTGACGGTCGAGTGGTGGTATGTGGCGTGCATAGGGTTTGGCTCGGGTGAAGACCAGGTTCGAGTCCCGTCTTGTGCCTCGCGACCCTGTTTTTGGTTTCCTTTTATTTATGAGTTTTTAAGTTAACACATTTAGTCCCTTGATGAGTTTTCAAGTTAACACATTTAGTCCTTTGAATTTTTTAACGACACGAACTATTATATTTAACTTAATTAATGGATCCCTTTATAACACTTAATTGTACTAACGATATTATGTTATAAAATTAAATTTTTAAATCCATCTTTTAATCAAACGCATTCCTAATAAAAATTAAATAATTAAACTATAAAAATAATAAAAATTATAAATATTCCCATATTTTATTAAATTCCAAAGGGCTCTGGTTTACAATCCAAGTCGGGTTTCCAAGATCTGTTTTTTTGCAGATGTTACACTTGTTAGTAATGTTACCTAAAAGACAGTCATAAGAGGGTCAGTAACATTTGTAAACATATTTAACCGACAGTCATCTGTCGTCTTCGTCTTATGTCGAGTCTCGGGTTCGTTGCGGTTTGGAACAAAGATTATGTCATCATCTTTGATGATGACATCACTATAGTGACATCATCACTGCATCATCACATATAAGACAAATGATGAATGGTCCAATTAGAATTAGTCATGAAATATGTAAATTGTAAGTTGGCCGTTTGAAATTGTTGTCAGTTTGAGTAGTGACCGTTTGAAACCCTTTAGTTTGAAAGGTGACCGTTTGAAAGGTTTCAAGCGGAAGGGTCTTGTACTATATATAGGTGTCAAACGATGTCATTTGTAACGAACAGGCAAAGTGATACCGAAGTGCTGCCGGTATTTCCTCCATTGTAAACACTGTTATTTGAATGTACAAGAGGATTAAAGTGTATTTCAAGCTGTTTTCAAGTTCGTTTCTTAGTTTCCGCCTCTGAAACGTACGAGAGCTCTTCCGAACGACTCATTCAGGTCGAAATCGATCCTACAGTTACCTAAAAGACAGTCATCACTAACAAGAGGGTCAGTAACATTTGTAAACATATTTAACCGTAACTCACGGTCACCAAAGTTCATCCCCACAGTTCCCTCAACACAATCAATTACAACACGTGTTGTAACTAAAAATGTCCTCCCAAAATCACATTAGCTTGTTTCTCTACTTGTTTTGATGTTGAATTTAGCAGTAAGAAATCAATAGGGTAATAAAAGTCTTGAATTTTCATAGTCAAATCATGAAGCATACCCCTAGGGAGTTTAGGTGACATATTGGCCGTTATAATAGTAATGTCAGTTTGCTTAAGTGGACCAAAGTCATTTTGATCATATAAACTCCCCCGTAGGATACTAACACTTGCTCTCAAATCCAACAGTGCCCGTTCAATACAAACATCACTCATTTGGATGGAAATGAGGGGTGCCCTTGGGATCTTTAAGTTTTTGTGGGAGGGAACTTGTCAACACTGCACTTACATTAGTTGTCAAATCGAGTTGCTTAGGTAATTAATGTTGTTGTTTTTTTAGTACACAAATCTTTCAGAAATTTTGCATAAGAAGGGATTTGAAGAATTGCATCAATTAATGGTAAGTTAATTTTGACTTGTTAAATACATCCCACATTTCCCCAGATTCTGGTCCCTTTTCCCATAAAGTGATGGTTTTACTAGATTTACTAAAGCGGAAGGATATGGGGTAGTATTTGTCTCTACACCCTTACCCTTCACTTTAGTAGACTCGTTACCAACAACCTCTTGATTTGTTGAATTTATAAAAGTTTGATGAGGTTGTATTTTAGTAACACGGTTTTTTGTTTCATGGTCATTATCAGATTCACCACTAGCATCCTCCACCACACCTTCAACAAATTGTGATGGAATTTCAATTTTTATCATAAGTCTTGCTATTTCTAAGGACATGTACCTCATTGATGTGGACATTTTTGGTGTTCTTTGAGGATGATCCTTGATGTTGTGGGTTAATAGTTGTGTCACTTGGAAGTTTACCCGATTGTCTTATAACCACTTCTTCCGCTAGTTGATCAACTTGTTTTGTTAGAGATCCCATAGTCTTACCTTGAACTTCTTTTTTTATGTACCACTCCTTTTAAGACTCCTAAAATTTCATCCAACTTAATTGAACCTTCCTCATTATATGAATTTCCTAACTTGCTTGGCCTTGATGTTAACTTTAACCTTCTTGGAAATTTCTTAAGTACCCTTGTTGAGATATTCCTTATTGGTACCCACCTTGATTGAATTGCAATTTTTGATAGTTACCTTGAAAGTTTTATTGGCGAGGCTAAAATTGTTGTTGTCCACTTTGTTGACTTGAGCCTTGAAAATCAGGATTCATTTGGCTCGTTGGGTAGCCATATCGAAAATCTGGATGATTTCATAATATAGGATGATACGTGTTAGGATTCATATCATAATTCTTTCTTTCCCCATATACTTGATTAACTTCTTTACTCCTTCCAAATTCATAGCACAAATAAAAGCAATGTGTCCCATATCTCCACATATTTCACATAACGCTTGTACCTGCAAAACAAGAGACACATCCCCTCCCATCTTTTGGCAAATCATATCAGTTTTCCTTTCCAATGCATCAAACCTTTCGTTACTAGGTCGGTCATTCACAAATTTGATTTGATGTGGTTTAACCATCCGATCAACCGAAGCTTTTGTTTTTAAACCTCTACTCAAAGTTTCAAAAAACTTCCACTCATAATTCTCATCATGAGTTAAAAAGGTTCCACCACTACATGAAAAGACAACTTTTCGATCCTTACTAACTAAACCATCATAAATTGTTTTGACCAAATCCCATTTAGGGATGTCATGATGAGGACACTTTCGAATCAGAAATGTATTGTGAAATTGAAACTGGAATCAAGTTTATGCGATGAACAACTCGGTTTTATCTTACCAGTCTTTCTATCTCTAGATCGACTGTTAACGGTGATGATCTTCTAGAATGTCTGGTATACGTGTAACAAATCACCTGCACAATCACAAAACCACATGTAACAAAGAGTAAAAAAGATACAAGACTTATGATATTTTTGGATTTTTACCAATATTTAACAAAAATGGGAAAGCAATCAACTAAAAACAAACACCAAGCACACATGCTCCCCGACAACGGTGCAAAAATTTGATCAGCGTCGAAGTACCAATCAAAGATAAAGATATTAAAGTTCCTAAATACTCTAGATTAGTAGTGCCAAGTAGGGTGTCGAACTACGAAAAGCTAGTGGTTGGTGTAAGACCTTAATCGGTTGAAAAACATAATAGAAACTTGAAATTGGAATTATGTTTTGATTTGAGAAATTTATATTGAACTATAGTTGTAAATTTAATAAAGTAAATAATGAGCACAACCAAGCATCAAGTTTGATAGTACAATTAGTAATCTGAGTTTGTAAATCGGGTTTGGAAGATTATATAGACAAAACCTTTTGAAATCATATGTTAATTGAGAATTGAAAGAGCTATAATTTTGTACCTAAGCTTACAATGATTGAACACCGATGTAATTAGACTATCAAAAAATGATCACCATCAGATACAAACATGTAAACATAACCTTAAATCATATATCTTGACACTCAACAATTAAACACCGGTTAATTCAAAATACATGAAGTGATTCAAGAAAACAATGTTTAGGAATAATCAATACATGAAATAACACGTAAAAACCTAGCAAATGTCATAGATCTCTAACACACACCATGAATTCATGTCCAAAGTAGATAAACAACTCAAATTGAACTAAGTGGCATATAAACCCTAGCCCTTGGTTGTGAACACAAGGGTCTTAGCCACAGATGATTATGCATGATGATGAAATGTTGCGCTTTTTATAGCAATTAGAGTAATCTTGATGTTACAACACTTTGTTAATGAGTATTCCTTGTCCTTTGATGTCTCCTAGCCTCCAATGGTGTAGAATGATCGAAAAAACCCATAGAAAAACCTTTCAATTCGACCAAAAACTGAACAAAAGCACCTAAAAACCATCAGGGGTCGTAAATACGGCCATGCCCACATTTTACGAACCAATTTAGGGCCTAATTACGGGCCCAAAATATGCGAGTGATGCAGGGGAGGCCGTAAAAATACGATCTGGCCCAAGACATCTGAATTTCCCGTTTCGCTTCCAAATTTCGTCTCGTACATGCCCGACTCGTTCCTTGGTGCTATATCCCTCCAAAATGCATCCAATATTCACTCACCTAGAACCTGCGTAAACAAACTTGACAAAGTAACTTGTTTCCAAATGATATTCATGGGCGAAAACACAATTTAATGTGCTAAAATGTCACACATCAGAAACATACATCACGCAATAAATCCCTTGACATATGGTGATTGATTCCTCAATAAAATCCTTCTTGATCCCCGTGACTCTTCGAGAATAGCAAATTACCAAAGATAACCCTCACAAGATCTATACCAAAAAAAAAACTACAAAAATAAAGAAAACAAGAATTAATCCATTTGCATTGTGACGAGGGCGTAAAATCATGACAAATAGCACCATGTCACACCACCGTCAACGACCATCAACACTGAAGTTGTGATGTGTCAATGCAAAGAAATTAGACTAAAACGTAAAACATAGAAAAAAAATAACTAAATCGATCTAGGACCTGCGCGTTTCGACGAACCTATAAAACAAGAAAAAATAGATGTAAAAACGTTGAAACACAAGCGGACGTTGCGCCATGTTAAGTCGCAAATTTTGGAACAAAACTTAAACCGAAACGTAATCGCACGTTCTGTATTGTTAACTTGAAAAATTTAGAACGAAAATTTGCGAAGAATGAAAAACATACGGGATCAATGTTGAAAGTAAAACATCAAAGTTGAAAGTACAACAAGTTGTAAGGTTAAATTGCAAAATATGAAAAGTTTTGGGTTAAAAATAAACAATAAAATTTTGTGAGGTTAAACTGTAAAAGATGAAAAGTTTTTGGTTAAAAATAAAGAATTATTACTTTTTGAAAAACACCCTAAGCATGATATACCGTTATGCATAGAAAATTTGCAAATCTATACATATAATAAAAGAAACTAACTTTTGGACACGTGTCATTCATTGAAGGTATCCTCAAATCTATACTTATCTTATATTAATTAAATAAATAATAAATTAATATTAAATCTTATCATATTTTAATAAAATATTTTCCTTAAATCTAAATTGTTATTTTAATATATATTTAAAACAAATACCTCTCTTTCATACATATCTTATATTAAATATATAAATAATAATTTAATATTAAATGCTATCCAAATTTATTAAAAATATAACTTTTTTTTATTATTTGGTATACAAAATTATATTTATTCAACTCGTGTAAAACGCGAGGGTTTTAAATATATAACTTTTTTATTATTTACTATACAAAGTTACATTTATATAACCCGTGTAATACTCGAAGTTTTTAAGGATATAACTTTTTATCATTTGCTATGTAAAATTAGATTTATTCAACACGTGTAATACACGAGGTTTTAAGGATATTTTATTATTATTATTTGGTAGATTTTTCAACCCGACTACACACGGGTTTTTTAAAGATACGATGTTTTTAGTATTTAATGTACAAAATTACATTTATTTAATCTGTGTAATACACATGTTTTTAAAGATATAACTTTTTTTAGATCTATTTAACACGTGTAATATACGGGGTTTTTAAGGATGTAATTTTTTTATTATTTGGTAGATTTATTCAACCCGATTATACAAGTGTTTTTTAAAGATACGACGTTTTTAGTATTTAGTATACAAAATTACATTTATTTAATCTGTGTAAAGAACATGGTTTTTAAAAATATAACTTTTTTTATTATTTGAATATATAAAATTATATTTATTTAACCCGTACAATATACCGGGTTCATAAAGATATAATTTTTTATTATTTAATATAGAAAATTACATTTATTCAACCCGTGTAATACACGGGGTTCTAACCTAGTTAGTAATATGCAAATATCATTAAAGGAAATAGGAAAACATTTGTCATTGAATTTGAATAAATTATAACAGCAAGGTTATTTTTTTACCCGATCGGAAATTCTAATATTTACTTGTGAAAATTCTGATTACTGAAATAACGTAAACTCATCGAAAAAATTCCTAAATCCATCAAATGTCAAAGTTGAAAGTACAACAAGTTGTAAGGTTAAATTGCAAAATATGAAAAGTTTTGGGTTAAAAATAAACAATAAAATTTTGTGAGGTTAAACTGTAAAAGATGAAAAGTTTTTGGTTAAAAATAAAGAATTATTACTTTTTGAAAAACACCCTAAGCATGATATACCGTTATGCATAGAAAATTTGCAAATCTATACATATAATAAAGTAAACCAATGTGTGACACGTGTCATTCATTGGAGGCGTCTATTTTTTGGTTTTCCCGTCTTTCTTTCATATTTATCTTCTAACAATTTATCTTTTAGTTTGTAGATAATATTAAATAGAAAAATGTTTTAATAATTGTAAATAATATTAAATAAAGGGTTTCACGCTTTTTTGCCCTGGTCTTTTATGTTTTAAATTCTAGGATTTGGCTAAAACACACTTTGCCATTAATCACATAATTTTTTTGGATTTATTAAAAATTCATGACTATATTATATACTTATAAGCTTGAATATATATGTCAAACTTAAAAATTATTCTTCAAAAATTCAGTAACATATATACTCTATATATAGTAACACGTGTCATTTATTGAAGACACAATTTTTTAAGTTTTCCCGCTTTTCTTTCATATATATCTTCTAATAATTGTAAATAATACTAAATAGAAAAATGTTAATTGAATACAAAAAATATAGGATAACATCAAATGTATATCAATTACTTAAATGAGTATACACATGTATGAGATTTTTTTACTATTATTATTAGTTTCGTTATTTATCAAATATATATAAGTGTGTCCGTCTTTGATTTGCATTTACAAGAAATATTTATTATATAGGATCGGCTCAACCATTTTAGAGGCCTAAAGCAAGTTTCAAAATCGGGGCCCTTCTTGCCTATTTTTTTTTCTTATCCGAAAAGAATAAACGACGATCGATCGGCCTAACGGAGATTCAAACCCGCCCCCTTAAGGTACACAGATGACATGCGCGCCAACTGGGCTACAACCTTTTAATAACAAGGCTCATACCCATATAGTATATATATATATTTTTTAATCTTGAGACCCTATACATTTGGTGGCTTGAGGCCCAAGCCTCAAAATACTTGGGCTTTGGCCGACCCTGTTATTATATAGTTTAAATTGTTCAACCCGTGTAACACACGGGGAACTAACCTAGTCTATACATATAATAAAAGAAACTAACTTTTGGACACGTGTCATTCATTGAAGGTATCCTCAAATCTATACTTATCTTATATTAATTAAATAAATAATAAATTAATATTAAATCTTATCATATTTTAATAAAATATTTTCCTTAAATCTAATTGTTATTTTAATGTATATTTAAAACAAATACCTCTCTTTCATACATATCTTATATTAAATATATAAATAATAATTTAATATTAAATGCTATCCAAATTTATTAAAAATATAACTTTTTTTATTATTTGGTATACAAAATTATATTTATTCAACTCGTGTAAAACGCGAGGGTTTTAAATATATAACTTTTTTATTATTTACTATACAAAGTTACATTTATATAACCCGTGTAATACTCGAAGTTTTTAAGGATATAACTTTTTATCATTTGCTATGTAAAATTAGATTTATTCAACACGTGTAATACACGAGGTTTTTAAGGATATTTTATTATTATTATTTGGTAGATTTTTCAACCCGACTACACACGGGTTTTTTTAAAGATACGACGTTTTTAGTATTTAATGTACAAAATTACATTTATTTAATCTGTGTAATACACATGTTTTTAAAGATATAACTTTTTTTAGATCTATTTAACACGTGTAATATACGGGGTTTTTAAGAATGTAATTTTTTTATTATTTGGTAGATTTATTCAACCCGATTATACAAGTGTTTTTTAAAGATACGACGTTTTTAGTATTTAGTATACAAAATTACATTTATTTAATCTGTGTAAAGAACATGGTTTTTAAAAATATAAATTTTTTTATTATTTGAATGTATAAAATTATATTTATTTAACCCGTACAATATACCGGGTTCATAAAGATATAATTTTTTATTATTTAATATAGAAAATTACATTTATTCAACCCGTGTAATACACGGGGTTCTAACCTAGTTAGTAATATGCAAATATCATTAAAGGAAATAGGAAAACATTTGTCATTGAATTTGAATAAATTATAACAGCAAGGTTATTTTTTTACCCGATCGGAAATTCTAATATTTACTTGTGAAAATTCTGATTACTGAAATAACGTAAACTCATCGAAAAAATTCCTAAATCCATCAAATGTCAAGTATAATATATAAGGGTGTAAGGGGTGCTCACCTCTTAGGTGAGTCCCCCCTCTTACACATAACCAACCATAAAATGCCACGTCAACTCCCCTCTAACACTCCCCTAATACCCCTTTTTGATGGCGGCACTCCCCTCTTAGGTGAATTGGTTTTTTTTTTAAAAAAAAAAAAAGAAGAAAAACATTGATTGGTCAAGCTCTCCCTCTCTCCTCCCTCTCTCCTCCCCTCTCTTCGGCAACTCCCCACCTATTTCACCCTCTCTCTCTAACTCACCTAATTGTTGGCAGCACACACCTAATAGGTGAGTTGAGTCCCCTAAGGGGTCACCGAAGGGTGCCCCGGATACCCTAAGTTTTGGTTTAATTTGCAAGACAAGACTTTCGTGTGTATGTTTAAATTGTGAATGAGAAATTTATAGCTAAAAGTGTGATGTTTGAAATGATGTGAATTGAAAACCTAAAAAATCAAAACCAAAAATTCATGACCTTTCGTCATCACTTTTAATTGCGTCAGTAATGACTTACAACTTTTAGGGTCCAAAACGAGTTTTAAAATCATGATTTTCCATAAAGAAGAATTAAAAGCGTGATGTTTGGAATGGTGAAAGTTAAAAACTTAAAAAATCATGACCGTTCATCATTACTTTTAGTTCATCAATAATGACTTACAATTTTTAGGGTCTAAAGCGAGTTTTAAAATAGTGTTTTTTTATAAAGAAGAATTAAAAGTTGTGATGTTTGAAATAATGAGAGTTAAAAACCTAAAAAATCATGACTTTCAGATGTTACAAAATGAAAAGTTAATACTCTAGAAGGTGATTTTAAACTATTAGTACCTAAGTATGTTATTTTGTGCAAACCACATGGAGTAACTATGTAATTAACTCTCACTTTTAATTGCATCACTAATGACTTACAATTTTTAGGGTCCAAAGCGAGTTTTGAAATCGTGGTTTTCTGTAAAGAAGAATGTATATTTTGCTTATGATGGTGACGTTGGAATATAAAAAAATAAAAAGTAGTTTATTATTGTTATTCTTTTAATGATTAATTTTTGCTCCTTGTGAGGCTTTAATCCAAGATCTTTGGTGTTCTAAATAAACCTTGCCACTGGACCACCAACTCTAGTGCAACTTGGTCCTGGAGTTTTCTTAAAGTTGATACATTTACATAAACTAGAGGAACGCGCCGCGATACGGTGGAGTGGTCAATTTCAATACAATAATAAAATAAAAATACGATTTAATAATGGAAAAAATAAGATGAAGGTGTCGGTTATTAGGAGGTTAAACAACCACTGCAGTGACGGAAACGAGGCGATCGATCTTTAGGTTAGAGTGATGAAGAATTAAATTTTAAACTTGCATTTTATAACTAACTAGTGCTAATACCCGCGAACTTTGCGGTTTGAACAAAATATTATGTTTTCAATGTATTGACAAAGAACATTATAGGGTTATGATGATCATAACAAAATTCTCTGAAAGAAATTATTATGGAACTCTCAGGTTCAAAAGGTAAATAAAACAACCAACGTACTATTGATATAAATAAAATGAAAACATAAATAAATGATGAAATTATGTTTTTGTAGTTCGAAGTATCAATAGAAAACCTATTAATCTAATACTTCTGTTTTTTGGAGCTTCATAACCAATAACCCCGCATTGGTTGTTGACCAATTAAAAAAAACAATCCCCCAACGAAATATCTTCGACTTGATTTATATCATACCATCCAATAACACTAAACCTATTATAAACAACGTATATGAAAGAAAATATATTGATAACAAATTAAAAAATGGTAGTAAAAATTAAAATAAAATTAATCAGTGAGTGATATGAGTAATACATTGACAAACCTTGTTTGAGCATCAAATTTCTCTCTACGAAGCTTCATAAACCAAGTATTTCCATTAAGAACTTTGGTCTTCATTTCATAAAACTCATCTAAACTACCTAAGCCAGTAATTAATTTTGGAAGGATCTACATATGATAACAACGCAACAATTTTGTAAATATTATTACATAGAACAAATACTAAAAGAAAATAATAAAAGAAAACATAGGATAGTATTACCAATTGATGAGTTACGATCATTGCAAAAAGGATAATTAGGATCGTGACTAATTTGTAGATAACCTTCGACATTGCTAATATATTCTTATGCTTGCCGAATCAAAGGTGAGTTGTTTAACAGAGACTGACATCCATATTTATTTATTGAAGATTATAAAATTAAAATGTGTCACAGCCTTCATTTGAAAAAAAGAGAATATCACCAGCATTCAAGCGAAGATCTTCTATAAATTTAAACCAACCATCAGCAAAACAACAGAAATTTGAACCAATTTTCCTTTTACGGACTTCCCATTGATGCAACTCGGATACAATAAAGGTAACCGAATTATCCGGTAAACAATTTTGATAATTATGGCAACAAGATAAAATGGTAGTACCTGTAAAATTGTACAAAATAAGAAAGTACTATTATATATTATATATTTATATTAAAGTTTAATTTAATAAATTTTAAAATAAACCTGTAATAAATTAAAAATAATAAGTATTAGGTACCGTACGAATTGAGAAAGGATTGTCAATTAAAAAAATATAATATAATATGATTTTCATATTATGAAATTTCAAATATTTAATAATAACTCAACATAACAAACTCCGATTGAGAAATATAAGGAAATTCAATTCGAATTTAAGAAGCATTAATTAAATCGTGACATAAGAACGACTTAAAAATAAGTCAACTAAGATTTTAATAGCTGATTGAGAAATATAAGAAAATTCAATTCGAAATTAAGAACTCTTCAATAAGCAAATTACATGAATTTCTATTTAAATTAATCTATACCTTGTAGAAATGCTAGGTGATAAAAATTACGTGAGAGTAGGAAAAATAACTCACTTTTGGTTTCACCTATCGTTCATCATTTTCCAGCTCTTTTAAGTTCTTGTACAAAACAATAAAATATAAATAGTGATTCATGATAGGACAAAGTATAAAAAAGTTTTGAGTTTTTGTAGGGGTGAACAAGTTTAGGTCCGGACCGAAAATAACCGAGAACCGAGCCGAAAATATACTCAACCCGACCCGAACCCAAGTACCTAGGTATTTAGATCGGTTTCAATTTTTCATATAAAATCGGGTCGGGTCGGGTCGGTTCTCGGTTTTTTTTCATGGTGAAGCCCGACTTGGACCTATGGACTGGAACCGACCCTATATTTAGGGTAGTGAATCGGTTATGTATTTTATGTTTGATCGGTTCTCGGGTCGGGTCGAGTAATGGTCGGGTTTTTCCTTTTGCTCACCCCTAAGTTTTTGAATAAGAAGCTGATTGCAACTACACCTTTCCCAATTGCTGGCTTGAAAACCCTAAATTAATAGTAATATGCTTACAATTTTCGAAAACCCTAGATTAATCAAGGGTAATATAATCAAATTGAACAAACTAATATCACAAAATCGAAATTAATACCAACTTGAAAAGTAATCATACCTGTGATTAGAGAAAACAAGATTGAAGAATAAGAGAAGGATGACACGTCTGAATGCAGAGGAGATATACAAATCAAAAAGAAAATCGTTATGAAATCAAACAAAATAAAGAAAGAGATTGGATTATTAGATGAAATCATACCTTGTATAGTTTGACGTTTTTGTGACCCATTTTCCCTAAACGTGTCCTCCAAACCCATGCACCAAAGGGAAGTGTGGTTTAGGTGGGAAAACAGAAAATAGAGCCCCTAGATGGATGCCATGTGTCCCTTAGGTATGGACTTTATTAGATAGGATAGATATAATTTATCCGTTGATGAAGAATTAAATTTCGAACTTGCATTTTATAATCAATATAATGTATCGACTATTTGTGGGATGTAGAGGCTACGGTTATCGTTATTGATTACCCTTTCATCTTGACTAATTACATATATATCTAGATAGAAAAGTCATTTTGGTAAATAAGTTTACCCGTTGTGCTTACCATACCTCTCATTCAAAAAAAAAAAAAGAAAAGACTTTTTGTTCTTCTTTAGATTAAAAAATCATTTACTTGTCTTGGTAATGATAAACTTATTGGCTATCTCACATTATTGCTTTAGAATATATTCGAAAAGCCTCTTGAAACGTTTTAAGACATTTTTAGGTCATTAATATGTTATTGTGACCATTGACGTCAAATTATTATGTTCATAACTTACTAATATTCTAAACTAGCGAATAAGCGATGCTAATATATATGTTATTGTACTTTTTTGACAGGTTTAGGACACTAGACATATCTCTTGGTGGAGGGAAACAAAAAGAAATATCATTGTAAGTTGATGTGAAAATAAAATACTCTCTCTATTTCATAAATTGTAATAAAATACTCTATTGTATTCATTATGTGGGTAAGTACTCTTTCTATTTTTTTGTTTTCTCTTTATGGTATTAGACCATTATTGCTCGATCTATTAACATTTTCGTGCAATTTTGCGATGTCATTTGAACTGGTTCCCGTTTAGGATGTATGTTCTTGATGGTAGTACCAAAATCTGGATGCGGAGTCGGAAAAAAAGGAATGGATCGAGTTATCGTCAGCGCTGGGGTCGGTTTCTTGTTCTTCTGGTCCGGACAAGTGGGCTTGGTTGGGGGCTGGGTCGGAAAGTTTTTCAGTGGCTGCAGTCAAGAAACTCATCGATGGGTCTAAGGATTTTAGTAATCGGTTCGTGCTGGAGTGGTGCTCTTGGGTCCCGTTAAAGTGCAACATCTTCGTGTGGCGGGCGGAATTAGACAGGATCCCCACGGTGGAGGCTCTTTCCAGAAGGGGGGTTTCAGTGGAGAATCCCGGTTGTTGTTTTTGCGACGACGGTGCGGACTCGGTCAGCCATTTGTTCACTTCGTGTCCGTTCTCATTAAAATTATGGGAGAAGATCACCTTGTGGTGTCGGGTAAACAGATTTTTCATCTTCTCTTTTAGAGATCTGGTCGAGGTCCATAATCATGGGACGCGTTTGGAGTCGGAAAAAAAGGCCATTCAAGGGGTCATATTCACTGCTTGTTGGTTGCTTTGGAAAGCTAGAAACGAAGTCCGGTTCTCTAATAAAAGAAGGAATGTGGAAGATCTTTTTTGTGAGGTTCGTTCGGTTAGCTTTGTTTGGTTTAAGTATAGAAGAAAGAAAGGGTTGTTAGATTGGGGTGAGTGGTGTAGATTTGTTAATATGTAGTTGTTTGTTTGTTTTGTCGGGCCCGGTTTTCGGGTTGGCGTTGTTTAATGAAGTTTTCCTTTCAAAAAAAAAAAAGGATTTCGTGGTGGTTATGGAGAGAGAGGGGAGACGATTTTGTGTGGTGATGTTATGAGAGTCTAACCTTATTCCCTCTCTAATAATCTCCTTATATACACCTAAGGGGAAATCTAAGTAGTTAATAAGGGTAATATTGTTCATCAACAATTACCAACTAATTATATTATATTATAGGAGCTATTAAAAAAACTAATTATATTATAGGTATAATATATTTTGATCTATATAATATAAATGATTATAATGGCTACACAATTAAATATAACATAATAATTATATTTAATCTTACATTCTCCCACTTAGTCGAGTAATCATTTATCGTGAGCATTAGATAAGCCTTATCGGGAGTTAATACTCATTTTAGCTTTAAACCAAGAACCGTAGAAGAGAAATATAGCCGTTGAGTCATTATGCAACTCAAGGCCCCATTAGTCATACTACAACCTCAATTTAAAACCTAATAGTTATGACCAAAATACGCAAGTAAGCCCTTAACGTTTGATTTGTATTTATATTTGTCTATATGTCACTATACCGACAGAACGTATGTTAGATACATACAAAATCAAAACTGAGGAAATTTCATTAACTAAAACATAAGTAAGTACAATATGCTATTAAATAAGGTCTTTAGTAAATCCCATATTCGTAACATGTTCTTCGAAAACTTTAGGTGGGAGACCTTTAGTCATCGGATCTGCAAGCATATTTTTAGTACTTATATGCTCAATACAAATATTATTTTCTTCAACTCGTTCACGTAAGAACAAATACTTTGTATCGAGATATAAACCAGCTCCAGTCGAACTGCTACTTTTCTAGAAACTAACGGCAACTGAGTTATCACAGTAGAGCTTCAATGGTCTAGAAATGGAATTAACGATTTTGAGTCCACTAGATTAGATTCCTAAGAAACACTCCATGACATGTTGCGTTATAAACAACAATGTATTTTGCCATCATTATGGAAGTTGTAGTTAAGTGTTGTTTATGACTCTTCCATGAAATAGGTTCGCCAACTAACATAAAGATATAGCACGAAGTGGATTTCTTGTCATCTTTGCATTTGGAAAAGTCAGATTCAGAATAGGCTACCACTTCTAAAGGATCATTTCTTCTATAAGTCAGTTTGTCGTCTTTCGTCCCTTGCAGATATCGAAGTACTTTCTTAGCTGTTTTCCAATGATCTAGGATAGGATTAGTCTAATAACGGCCTATCATTCTAGCAATATAAGTGATATCTGGGCGTGTATAGACCTGAGCATTCATCAGGCTCCCGATTACTGACGCATAAGGTATTTGGCTCATTTGCTCCTTTTCAACCTCTGTTGTCGGACATTGGAATGAACACAAAACATCTCCCTTAACTACTAGAGCGACTGAGGGTTTGCACCATTGCATTTTGTAACGCGTAAGGACATGATCTATGTAGGCCTTTTGCGATAATCCTAAGATCCCTTTGTGTCTGTCTCAGTGAACTTTGATGCCAATGGCGTAAGAAGCATCTCCGAGATCCTTCATGTCGAAGTTATGCGAGAGTAACCGCTTCAACTCATGCAACATGTCTAAAATATTACTTGCCAATATAATATCATCTATACAAAGGACACGTATAGTAAGGTTGCTCCCAGTCATCTTGAGGTAGGAGCATTGATCCACTTGATTCTTTGCAAAACCTTGTTTCTTCATGACTTCATCTGTCACACCCCCAAAATCCCACCTGCGGAGTACTACCGCTTGGAGGCGTGACTGACCAGGATCCAGCCACCAATCATACTGAACAAGCATATAAATAGTTATAAAAGTTTAACCATTCACGATTGGTGTTCCAAAACAAATAAGTTTAAGTTGCAAGCGGAAGCATAAGTTTAAAGTTATAACATAAGTTCCAAAAGTTTCAAGTTTAACATAGTCTTGTAGCAATCCCTGTCCCACAACGATCCTCCTCCATGCAAGCTCCCACTGAGTACCTATGGTCCTGCAAAGCATGTAGTAACGAGTCAACAACTAGTTGAGTGAGTTCACGGGTGGGCGTTCGTTTTAGTTGTTTCGAAAACAGTTTACTTTATCTGGCATCCTGCCGTGGGGGTTACCCCATTGTTTAAAAACGTGACCAGTTCGTTCCCAGTTACTCCGGCACTCCGGCCGTGGGGGCTACCCCATGTAGTTATCAGGCATTTCGGCCGTGGGGGCTACCCCATGTACATCATCTGGCTCTCCAGCCGTGGGGGCTACCCCATGTACATCATCTGGCTCTCCAGCCGTGGGGGCTACCCCATGTGTATACTAGACTCGTTACCGTATCGATTGCTGACTGTAGTCATGTTTATGTGCCCTGAAAACATCAATGTCTATCATCATTGACGTGCCCCAGATCCATTAGTTCACGCCCGTCCTCTGCGGCACGGTGTGAGGCTTGTCAGACCTAAATAGCGCTATCTAACTAATGACCCGCTCGCCATTGGCCCGGCGATTAGTCGATACAAAAAGGAGGGACTTCGTGATAGAGTTTTAGTCTAGTACGTTTATCCGTCCATCCGGACGAGGAATCACATTCCTGAACCACTGACGTCCTACCCAAGGTAGACGAGGAACCACGTTCCTTAACCCCGTTCCCAACCCAGGGAATCCCATGCTTTGTAAAGGGTGTGAACTCACCTTGGTTTGCTCGGCGGTTAATCACAGAAAGTCAATCAAGTCGCAAGTAGTCAATAACGTCCTAACACGGATATCACGTATAATCAGGTTCGAACCAAGTAGTGTACAAATGTTCAACACGTTTGGCAAGCACGTTTAGCAGTAACAGTTAACAGTCAATAAAAGCACATACGGTTCACAAGTTCAGCCCAACTACTTAGGCCCAAACACGTAAAAGCAGTTGACACAGATGCCCATCAGTCTGGCCCATTAACTAAGGCCCAAAAGTGTGGTCTCGAGTCGCAACCGGACTCGCAAGCATGGTCTCGAGTCATGCTGTGTGTTGATCATGGATGGTTGCGAGTCGCAACTGGTGTCGCAACCGTGGTCTCGGTTCGTCATGCTGAGGTCTCGAGTCGCAACTGGACTCGTAACCTGCGGTCTCGGCTTGTCCTGTTATGGTTGCGAGTCGCAACCGCGTGGTCTCGAGTCATCACGCTGTGGTTGCGAGTCGCAACGGGTGATTGCGAGTCGGTAAGCTGTCGTTTTCAAGTTCACGTGTTGATGCAGGTGTATCAGTCCATTAGTACAATATAATCAGGCCCAAATCCGGAAATAACCAATAGAATTCCACTAACATATTTCCTAATCAGGTTATTAGTCAAAGATGGATCAAAATCACAAGGGTTTTCAATCTTCAACTATCATTCAAAGTGTTCTTCATACATTCAAAGCATATATTCAAGTTCTTCATAACATAAACAACACTTATTCACCCAAAATCATGAACAACTATCAAGATACAATTTACTAGCATGCATCCTACTTGACAACCATATTCATTAGCCGATTTTCATAGTATAAACACCCAAACTTTTCGGATCTAATCCAAGTGCAACCAATATCATCATTCACCCTTTTTAACATACTATGAACCCATTTTCAACATCAAGCCTTTATGCAAATTTCAACACATAACAAGAACATTCATGAACCGATTTCTATGTATAACTCAACAACTTAACATATTGTCACATAATCTCATACGAACATAACATGAACACACTAACATTCAACAAAACATCAAGAACACTAACCGGTTATGGGTTTCGAGGGTGTGTGAAAAGCTTCCAACCGGGTGTGTGTGTGAGCCGATCCAAGTCCAAAGATCCAAGAATGATGGAGTGTGTTTGTGTTCTAGAGTTTAGGTGAGAGAGAGAAGTAGGAGAGTGTGTGTTGTAATGTTCAACAAAATGGTAACACTAACTAAGGTAGTGTATTTATAGTCAAAGTTCCAAGTGTGTGCACCCTATGGGTTTCGGCTAAGGGTTTTCGGCCCAATGGCCCAACCGGCCAAAGGCCCAAACCGGCCTAATGGTTACGGTTCACTCGAGACCACATGGTCTCGAGTCGGGTCCTTGTTGTTTCGTGTCGGGTTCTCGGTTCACATATAACACACATACATATATACATACAATGCACACAAAACAAAGCACATAAAAGTTCACGTTATCATTAAGTTTAATCATTCAAC